>NC_064921.1:224022971-224326600 GCF_023897955.1 Schistocerca gregaria
TACAGCCGATAAGGATCTACCGGTCGCCTATCATTGGAATAGTAGTTATAGAGCGAAGCTTATATCGTTCAGATTTTCAGATCCATTACTATCATACATTGCGTGATCTGTGAGACATGTACCACAAAGTGAGGTTGATACTATGTAATGCAGTTGTATACAATGTGTTAGTTCAATAGAACCGTGGGCTAAAGGAATTTAGGCTGGCATCGTTGGATGCTGCTTATATTCAGTTAAACCTCTCAATATTTAAAAGAGGGATTCATGATTACACTGTCGACAAAATTAGTTCTCCATAACTACTCGAGATCTCACTCAAAGTAACACTTTGTATGTAGGCCATCCGCGGTCGAAATATTCCATACTGAATAAGAAGGACGACCGCGACTGTTAAAAGTCTTTATTCAAAGATACAACTGGTTTTGCTAAATATATTTGATCATCAATTGCTTACCTATATACAAATCTAGAAGAATAGTTATTAGAATTTTGGCAACGGCAGTTAATGAAAAAAAAAAAAGATTACTTTTGTGTCTACTCACAGTCAATTCATAGAAGGGACATGTTTAAAACCCGGAAAAAGCACATTCTCCAACATTCTTATAAGGTATTTACAGTTTCTAACTTGCAGATATCGTTTGCCACGTCAATCCATAGAAGGGACATGTTTAAAACCCGGAAAAAGTACATTCTCCAACATTCTTATAAGGTATTTACAGTTTCTAACTTGCAGATATCGTTTGCCACATAGATATTTCCCTCTTCTGCAAGATTCGGTAGTGTGATCTCCTTTGTCGTCTCTACTGCAGCCCACAAACGCGTTTACACTTAACAGTAGCAGAAGTCTATGCTCAGCGAACTAATAACTGTATCTTTCGAGATGTGACAGCAACAATGCTTATTCTAATATTTTTAATATAGTGTTCTGTCGCAGTTGTCTTTGCACGCTAAAAATGTAAAGGGGTTGTTAGCAGCCCATGAAGTCGACAGGTCGCTCTGTGGTTATAATAAGTCTGAAAATGTTAAGAATATGAGCGAAACCGCTTATCATTGTAAGGCTAAGCTGTAATAAAAGCAGTAGAACAGCAATTCGGATTATCTCCACATCATCTCAAACAAACAAACACCGTCCGAACAGGCCTTCAAGATCCAACGGTACCCACCGACCGCCAAGTCTTCCCCAGACATTAGGTGTCACCGGATGCGGATACGGAGGGGCTTGTGGAAAGCACACCGCTCTCCCGGCCGTTGTCAGTTTTCGTGACAGGTGCCGCTACTTTTCAATCAAGTAGCTCCTCAATTCGGCTCAGAAGGGCTGAGCGCAGCCCAATTGCCAACTGCACTTGGCGGACTCGGACGGAGACCCATCCAAGTGCTAGTCAAGCCCGACAGTACCTAACTTCCGTGACCTGAGGGGAACCAGTGTTACCACTGCGGCTAGGCTGTTGGCGACATCGCCTCAAGTTTTCGTACACTGTCTTCTTTATTGGTTGGTTGGTTGGTTGGGGAAGGAGACCAAACAGCGTGGTCATCGGTCTCATCGGATTAGGGAAGGATGGGGAAGGAAGTCGGCCGTGCCCATTCCGAGGAACCATCCCGGAATTTGCCTGGGGGGATTTAGGGAAATCACGGAAACCCTAAATCAGGATGGCCGGACGCGGGATTGAACCGTCGTCCTCCCGAATGCGAGTTCCTTATTGGGACGATATACCTTAGGAGATCAATCTTCAATACTTGCAAAGAAGCACGTGGTGAAATAAGACATGTCATTATTTATGTGAGTATTACCACAAAGAACGCCAGTAAAGGTGAGGTTGAGATATGGTGACACATCTCAGATTTAAACTTCTTGGGTTTTGTTTTTCAAGAAAATATCTCAGTATCAGTACTGTATCAGTGTAAGCTGGCCTCAGTTCGGCGCATTTGCAGGTATGTTTTACGAAAGTTCACTACTTGCGTGATCTGTTGACTACCTTTCAAAAGCACTCCCTTCTGTTAACAAAAATTACTTCAGTCCCTTTTGGTTGACATCCGCAACACTTTTGCAGCACAGCAGTACGTCGACGATATTCTACATCCCGTTTTGTTGCCACCCTGGGCCTGCATTTCAGCAAGACAATGCCCGCCCACACACAGCGAGAGTTTCTACTTCTTGTCTTCGTTCTTGCCACATTATACTTTTGCTAGCAAGTTTGCTGGATCTCTCCCCAACTGAGAACGTTTGGAGCATTATGTGTAGGATCCTCCAACCAGTTCGTGATTTTGACGATTTAACGCGCCTGTTGGACAGTATGTGGTACTACATCCCTCAGGAGGTCACCAGACAACTCTATTAGTCATTACCAGGCGGAATAACTGTTAGCATAGGAGCAGGAGGTGGACCAACGCTTTACTGACTTGCTCAATTTCTCAAGCTCTTTCTCCTGAATAATATTTTTTTTTCTCAGCTCGTACGCTGTGCGAAGTGTTATTCGTTATTAAGAACATTTAAAGTTTCATAAAAAACAAATGTCCGCAGCTCATGGTCTCGCGGTCGCGTTCTCGCTTCCCGAGATCAGGGTTCCGGGTTCGATTCCCGGCGGGGTCAGGGATTTTCAGTTGCCTCGAGATGCCTGAGTGTTTGTGTTGTTCTCATCATTTTATCATCATCATCATGATGATGAAAGTGGCCAGACTGGACTGAGCAAAGGTGCGGAATTTGTACGGGTGGTGATAATCGCGCAGTTGGGGGCCCCACAAACCAAGCATCATCATCATCATCATCATAAAAAACAAAGGACGAGATAGTTCCGAATCCCATCCCCATCCTTATGCAATTTGAACTTCTGTACCGTCTCTAGCGGCCTCGTTGTTACAGTACAAACCCCAACATTCCTTCACTCGTTTTATAATCTGTCTAACCATCTACCAGACTGACATCATTAGAAGCTGGCAAACTACAACGTTGTCAGTCATTAATGTTGTTGCCCTATTACCTGTCCCGAACTGTCTCTTGAAACCCTCAGCTTGGGGGAAATGAGTTTATCCTGACAGACTCTTCTTTCATTTGAATGACTTTGTTGGTGACTCAGATACGATCCTTACAGTTAATCGTTAGACTCTTTGAGTAATTTTGTGATGCCGCAATTTTCAGCAGTGACAAATTATTATCGCCACGCTATATTTAGGCTAAACAGAGAGTAACAAACCTTTGAGGCTACTAATGGTATTCCTATATTAAGTAATTGGCTCTGAGCACTATGAGACTTAACATCTGAGTAATCAGTCCCCTAGAGCTTAGAACTACTTAAACCTAACTGACCTAAGGGCATCACACACATCCCTGCCCGAAGCAAGATTCGAACCTGCGACCGTAGCGGTCGTGCTGTTCCAGACTGAAGCGCCTAGAACCGCTCGGCTACAGCGACCGTCTATTAAGTAATAACCAGGACTATAGAGGAAACAAGGTCCAATCGGTAGCGAAATGGAAACCACTGTGAAAATCAAAAGTATTTAATTCGTGACAATCAACTACACGATCCAGCTACTTCCCTGTATATTCCGACGTAGACATATTAGCAGCGTTGTACCAGATTTCCAATACCCCGTCATAAAAGGCAGCCGACTATGCTTTCCGTCAAATCTCTACGCTGATCTGCTACTCGTTGTCTGTGTGCCAAAATGTTGTCTCTATAGCCAACAGTTAATATGAGCAGATCTGAAACTCAGGGGGGAGCTAATTACGGGTTGTACTGTCGGTGATCAAACACTTCCCATTGAAAACGCCGCAGGAGACTCTTCATTGTCCCTGAAGAGTGCAGCCGAGAATTGTCATGAAGAAAGAAACACATGACTTTTATGTGAGCTTTATGACATCAGGCGAAATCTCTCGCCAGCCCTCATGCTTGGCGGTAGACACTATTTTCTATACATCTTTCCGCGCTCATTGTGCTCTCAGAACTGAAAAGAGCGACGTGACGCGACCGAAGGGCATACTATAGACACTGCCCAACACACTTGTGCAGAGCTTCATCAGATTTTCACTGTGGTTTCCATTTCGTACCCGATCGGATCTTACTTTACGAATAGCCCTCGCAATTTTGAGTGAAATTTGATTGGCTGTTTCATGTTTGGCCCGAGGTCGAACGAGAGGTACAAAGTCGACAGTAATGATTTCCCGGTATAGATACATTGTGCATAATATGTGACGGTGATAATGGCAGTTAATTCATAAGTTAGTAATTTTTACCATGGTGCCGTTTATCGCTGTAAGGGAGCCTTTCGTGCTACGTATGAAAGATCTCTTGTGCATGAATACACCGGAGAGACACCAGAAAAGCAGTTCTATCCGTGTGAAGAAGTGAGAAACAACCTTGAGTAACAGGAAGCCCGCCCAAAATTGTGTGAATGAACACCGTTAGGCTTTCGAAACCCAGGGTTTTAAGTGAGACCTACAGCAAGAGCGCTTTCTCAGTGGGACCAGAGTTCTCGTGCCGTCTACACGTTTTCCTGTGGCTGGTACAGTCATCAGTTATCAGCCTACACACATCCTGGTCCTACCTTTTAACCGATGTGTTAAGACAGACCAGCCGGAGTGGCCGAGCGGTTCTAGGCGCTTCAGTCTGGAACCGCGCGACAGCTATGGCCGTAGGTTCGAATCCTGCCTCGGGCATGGATGTGTGTGGTGTCCTTAGCTTAGTTAGGTTGATATAGTTCTAAGTTCTAGGAGACCGATGACCTCAGAAGTTAAGTCCCATAGTGCTCAGAGCCATTTTTTGCTAACACAGTTTAACTGAGAAACAGTTAATGGTCTCTCGCTGGTTGCGACAATCAGACCATCTAGAAATACAATGGCAACTGACAATCACGATCACTTACGGACAACCGACGGCCCCATGTCAGCACTAATGTAGTCTGACACATTCTGCTGTTATGTGCCGTCAGTAGACAGTATCTTTCTTGCTCGACCTCAGTCACATTTTTTAAAAATGGCTCTGAGCACTATGGGACTTAAAATGTGTGGTCATCAGTCCCCTAGAACTTAGAACTACTTAAACCTAACTAACCTAAGGACATCACACACATCCATGCCCGAGGCAGGATTCGAACCTGCGACCGTAGCAGTCGCGCGGTTCTGGACTGAGCGCCTAGAACCGCTAGACCACAGCGGCCGGCACATTTTTTATTTCTTCCTATTGTATGTGCGTGCTTTTCTTGTTTATTCGAGTACTGTCACCAGTACAGTATAACTGTGTTGTATCCAGGCACGTTTTCCAACTATTTCAGGGCCTTTTTAGCTTGCTCAGTCGTATGAGCTCAATTAGTAATGTACTTGTGGATCTTTTACTTTCTACTTAATTGTGGCTGTAGTCAACTTTTATTCAAGTAGTGTTTGACGTCTGAGAAACAGAGTTGAACGGCTAAGAAACATAGTTGTGAGAGTCAAAATAGCTACTTCTTCAGTAATAAAGATTTTGTGTTTGACACTGTAGAAAAACCAGTGAAGCGAGGAAAGGAACTTCACAGAAAGTTTTTGATATTCTACATACTATATTAACCTTTTAAACTAAAAAAGAACATTTTATTGTGATCTTTGTAATGTGTATGTACTTTCCTTCATGGAAATACAGAATTGCATCACTGGGCATGTAAAAAAATGACTTACTTCAAACTGGGGTTGGATAATAAAAAAAGAGATTATTTTCCAAAAGATATTTACGTTTAATAACACATTTATAACAATATAGTCGTAAGATTGACATACATTTTAAGCTCATATTTGCTCCTCGCTCTCTTCAGAGATTGCGTCAGGAAATAGGCCGACGTCTTGTGGATTCTGATTGCTTCTTATGTTTCTAAAAAAAAGCACAGTTCACTGGGGGGATGTATACTATATGATCAAAAGTATCCGGACACCCCCATAACATAGTTTTCATATCAGGTGCATTGTGCTGCCACCTACTGCCATGTACTCCATATCAGCGACCTCAGTAATCATTAGACATCGTGAGAGAGCAGAATGGAGAGCTCCGCGGAACTCACGGACTTCGAATGTGGTCGGGCGATTGGGTGTCACATGTGTCATACATCTGTACGCGAGATTTCCATACTTTTAAACATCTCTATGTCCACTGTTTGCGATGTGTAAGTGAAGTGGGAAAGTGAAGGGACACGTACAGCACAAAGGGTACAGGCCAACCTATTCGGTTGACAGACAGAGACTGCCCACAGTTGAAGAGGGTCGTTATGTGTAATAGACAGACCTCTATCCAGATCATCACTCAGAAATCCCGAACTGCATCAGGATCCACTGCACGTACTATGACAGTTAGGCGGGTGTTGAGAAAACTTGGATTTCATAGTCGAGCGGCTGCTCATAAGCCACACATCACGCCTCTCTCGGTGTAAGAAGAGTAAACATTGGACGATTGAGCAGTGGAAAAACGTTGTGTGGAATGACGAATCACGGTACACAGTGTGGCGATCCGATGACAGCAGGGTGTGGGTATGGCGAATGCCCGGTGAACGTCATTTGAAGCCGTGCTTAAAACCTAATAAATCGGCGGTGGCCGGGTACTGTATTGTCACTAGGCACTCTATGGTCTACGATAACGTCAAAATTTTAGCCTCGACTTCATCCTTCTGGGACTCAGTAGTGAAGGAAGCAACTGAAATTCGCTTGGCGACGAATTTAATTAATAGAGATAGCGGTTTCAGCTTGGACAAATCTTGTATTCCGGCAATTTCTGCAATAAAGTCACAAAGACGTCACGACGGTGCAGCTCGCAGTGACACGTCAATATCGCCGTGTGGATCGACTGCGCAACCATACATCTATTTCCATGCATATGCCATACGTCTTTGCCGCCGATTAACGTCTGTGGCGGCTTGTGTATCTGTGACCGCAGGCGCAGTGGTGCGGTCCACGGGTTTAAAAGGACGGAGCAAGTGCTGGAGCGTCAGTCACCTCGGCTCACTTTGAAGATGGCTGGACGGTATTCAGCCGAAATATTAGCTGAAGGAGTCAAATTTATGCTGTTGCACGCCCGAAATTTTATGGATCATTTCACTATCATCCGCAAGGCATTTGACGTTTTGTTGGGTGCTCCAAGGAGGTGCTGCTACCTAGCGGCTGAAGGTCTACGTTTGTCTTACTCCACTGTACGCCGTAACAGACTGGTTATATTAGACGCTGGACAGCTGGATATCTGAACACTGCAAAACACTGTTTGTCAGTCATCCAGTTGTGCTACCAATTTCCATCCTTAATCCGTCATCACGCTTGATTTGCTCTACTGCAGCTGTGATGACAAGGTCGCATTACGCCTGTAGCAGGAGATCAGTTCGATACTTAAGCCAAAGTCAGAGCAGTAGTCAAGGTAGTGGGTGCTCCTTGCCAACCCAATCAGCTGGGAAAACTGTTTCACCTTCGCATACTTTCTTTCTTCCTCTTCTTCGTTTGTTTTGGCCATCTGTGGACCACGTTAATTCGCGTCAGCTTCGTTTCTTGTGAACTTTCTCCTTGTCCAGTATTTTATTTATTCTCATACTTTGCAACCTTTTTCGCTTTTCTGATCATGATGATTTTGTTCTGGGTCTAGTTCTGTCTTCGAAACGCATGAAAACTTTTTTTTTTAATTTAAAAATCACCCTGCTGTGCATTTCTGGTTCCCGCATTCCCATTTCTTCCAGATACTTTCGCACCACCGTATTTTGTTTCTCTTGATGATCAGAACCTCTATTATTTAATGTGTTCCTCTGGTCCATTCTAATGATGTGTCTGAAGAACACGCTCCTTTTTTTGCTGATGATTGATATTTTCTCTAGCGTGGTTACATTGTTCTTGATAAGTTCGTTTTCTAAACTGACCACCTTCTGTTATTCGAGGTCCAAATATCCACCTGAGAATCTTTCGCTCCACAAATTCTAGTCTCTTAAGGACTCCTGTTCTTATTAGGTTAGGATTTTCTGCTGCAGAAAAAGCTTCAGGACGGATCACTGCCAGGAAATTTCTCAGTTTCGCATTGATCGGAATAGTCTTCCTATTGTAGATGTTCATAGTTTGTATGATAAATTCAATTTGTTTATTCGTCCTTCTATGGCTTCCTTTTCTGTCAGTCCAAGTTTTATCCGTTCTCCCAGGTATTTAAATCTCTCCACCTCCTGAAATTTCCTTTCTTCTATTGTCATCCACAGAGAAAATGACACAATCTGGCAAAACCTTTTCAAACCACATTACTTTGCCTGCATTTCCTCTGCTACTAAACTCTGTTAGGGAAGTTTTTTTCTTTAAATTCCTAAGGAAGGCGAAGAGTTCCAAAGAACTAAACATGGCACATACTGCGTGGCTAATACTTTCCAATACGACAACGTTCTTCTTTCCCAATGATTTCTGGGGATTTCAAACCAGCGAATCCCAAAATACACTCCTGGAAATTGAAACAAGAACACCGTGAATTCATTGTCCCAGGAAGGGGAAACTTTATTGACACATTCCTGGGGTCAGATACATCACATGATCACACTGACAGAACCACAGGCACATAGACACAGCCAACAGAGCATGCACAATGTCGGCACTAGTACAGTGTATATCCACCTTTCGCAGCAATGCAGGCTGCTATTCTCCCATGGAGACGATCGTAGAGATGCTGGATGTAGTCCTGTGGAACGGCTTGCCATGCCATTTCCACCTGGCGCCTCAGTTGGACCAGCGTTCGTGCTGGATGTGCAGACCGCGTGAGACGACGCTTCATCCAGTCCCAAACATGCTCAATGGGGGACAGATCCGGAGATCTTGCTGGTCAGGGTAGTTGACTTACACCTTCTAGAGCACGTTGGGTGGCACTGGATACATGCGGACGTGCATTGTCCTGTTGGAACAGCAAGTTCCCTTGCCGGTCTACGAATGGTAGAACGGTGGGTTCGATGACGGTTTGGATGTACCGTGCACTATTCAGTGTCCCCTCGACGATCACCAGAGGTGTACGGCCAGTGTAGGAGATCGCTCCCCACACCATGATGCCGGGTGTTGGCCCTGTGTGCCTCGGTCGTGTGCAGTCCTGATTGTGGCGCTCACCTGCACGGCACCAAACACGCATACGACCATCATTGGCACCAAGGCAGAAGAGACTCTCATCGCTGAAGACGACACGTCTCCATTCGTCCCTCCATTCACGCCTGTCGCGACACCACTGGAGGCGGGCTGCACGATGTTGGGGCGTGAGCGGAAAACGGCCTAAAGGTGTGCGGGACCGTAGCCCAGCTTCATGGAGACGGTTGCGAATGGTTCTCGCCGATACCCCAGGAGCAACAGTGTCCCTAATTTGCTGGGAAGTGGTGGTGCGGTCCCCTATGGCACTGCGTAGGATCCTACGGTCTTGGCGTGCATCCGTGCGTCGCTGCGGTCCGGTCCCAGGTCGACGGGCACGTGCACCTTCCGCCGACCACTGGCGACAACATCGATGTACTGTGGAGACCTCACGCCCCACGTGTTGAGCAATTCGGCGGTACGTCCACCCGGCTTCCCGCATGCCCACTATACGCCCTCGCTCAAAGTCCATCAACTGCACATACGGTTCACGTCCACGCTATCGCAGCATGCTACCAGTGTTAAAAACTGCGATGGAGCTCCGTATGCCACGCCGTACTGGCTGACACTGACGGCGGCGGTGCACAAATGCTGCGCAGCTAGCGCCATTCGACGGCCAACACCGCGGTTCCTGGTGTGTCCGCTGTGCCGTGCGTGTGATCATTGCTTGTACAGCCCTCTCGCAGTGTCCGGAGCAAGTATGGTGGGTCTGACACACCGGTGTCAATGTGTTCTTTTTTCCATTTCCAGGAGTGTATAATCCGTTTGACTTTATGATTTGTAAGACCTACAAACACTCTGCGGTGAAGTCGACCGTTGACTCTGGCAATACTTCGATCTAATAAATGATAATAATACTCGTAATTTCAGTTTTCTGGTAGCAGGAGAAAAAAGCAACCGGACATTAGGACAGTAGGTTCAAGAGTTCACAACCACTGGAGAGAAACTTGTAATAAAATTTTCGTGACGAATTATTCCTTTTAAACATTGACAAGACCGATCTAAATAATAAAGTGCCGGCAAACCATTCACTTTTATTTCAGTCACTGAAAAATGTATATATCTCAAACAATGTAAAAGTGTCACGCAAGACCCCTTGTAAAATGCCTGACTGACAGACATACACATGAATGAATGAATGAATGAAATTCTTTTTCAGCAGCAGAGCAACATCACCTCTCCCTCTGATCTTCAGGACATCAGAATGGCCCCGCCTACGCTCTACAGCAACGCTCTGAGCACTCCCAGTCGCTTCGTCCGCCTTATAGCCAATATTATTGGAGTGGAGCTGAAAATAGTGAATATAAAAGAAATTACTAAAGAAATGCGAACACCGGAAATGCTCGAGGTAAAGTTTCTTACCTATTTCAGTGATATTACATGTACTCTGTCTGTCCAAAAAGTTTTGAGACTGGATTATCAAAAAATATAAAAAGGTTAAGATGATGGTTTTAATGATTCAAGTGTTCTACATAGTCTTCCCCACACTTCATTAAACGAACAGAACGTTATACAACCATGTCCTTATTCAGGATATTGTTCAGCTTGCGCTTTACATTCGCATCTTACTTTTATCTTCTTCAAAAGTTCTGGAGGGAGCCTTGAAAATTTTATTTAGAGACGTGTAGTTATTACTTTATTGCAAAACAAGTACATAGATACACTTTTGGCCTGCCGTTCACTACTTAACACTGCCTGCTAACAACAGATTGGTCGAAGCTGTTGTGTCCCACTTCTTGGACTCTGAGGTGGCCAGTAACAATACAGCTAATTATAGGATTCAGAATATAAATACTATTGATTTCAAAATAGACTTATCTTTGCTCGTCAGGGTCGGCTCTAGCTATGAAGCTGTACGTGGACTTGCGGATTAGAACACACTAAAAGAGTCACGATTACTGAGTGGCGACTTGATACAAGTTCAGAGTGGCCGTACTGTGGCTGCACTACAGACACTAGAAAATTCGTAGACACTTGTTGACGCAGTTCTAATAGCGTTGGCGCAATACACAGAAGACTGTAGTGTATTCACTCCCTGACCATTGACATGGGCTGCGGCATGGTGAGCATGCAGCACAACGACGTCACTTCGATACGAACTTCCTGAAAGTTGGCAGGATCCAACCTCGAACATAACTGTCTTTCGGGTCTCTCCTGTTGCTAGTTCAGGGCAGAGGCGAGGCGGCAGGGACTTATAACTACGGGAGGCACGGCTTCTTCCTAGCATCTCATTGGCGCCTCGTGATACTGCTCTGCTGTGCTGTGCAGTATCTCTGTTATGGTCGATATTTCTTGCGCCGCTGTCGATACTCGACGACACTGCAGAAGGCACATCTGTTGTTAGTTCAGGCTCCCATCGTAATTTCTTCATTGACGTCGCTTATTCGCCCAGAATAAATTCAGTCCCGTAACTTTTTGGGCGGAAGGTAGCATACTGAAAAATTAACTTCGCTGTCTCTTTCCATTGTGCACTAGTTATTACTGGATTGCAATATAGGTATTTCTCAGAGCAGTGTCATTTGATAGTATTTACTTTTCCTCCTATTGTTCATCTTTTGCATCTGTTTCAGAAATTCCCGCAGCACAAAATCCCAGCGCTGGAAGACAATGGTTTATTCATTTCTGAAAGGTGAGCTTGAATCAACATTTGTGAGAAAATTAGAGCACGTTCATAATTTTCTGTTTTATGATTAGTCTCGTAAAATGGAGAAAAGAACTGTCAAATATTTCTTCTCTGTATGGAACCTCTGACTAGCTCGGCACTGGATGAGGCAGTAAAAAGTTAAGGAAAAATAGTGTGTATATGTTTCCAAAAATGTAGATTCTCCTAGTGCTTTATGCGGGGGAAACGAAATGCCCTATCTGGATAATGTAAAACCAGGTTGTGTATAAGGTACATTATCTCAGAAAATACGCAACAAATTTTTTTGAAATTTTAGGCATAATAAATACACTGTGTAAATGTGAAGTTGTAGGAATTTAATATTATCACTCATAAAGAAAGAGATAAATGTTTTTCTCTGAGACTGATTTTTCTTTTAAACTTCAGTCCTATTTGCCTGATATAATGCTAAAAACATCTCTGTTAATATTAAAAAAAGCTTCAGCACGCGATGCAAAATGTGTGTTCGAATATATCCTGAAAATTTCAGCTTTCTTTATTGAGTAGAAAGAGAAAAAATGTACCTTTTGTATCGAAAAAATAAACCTACAGAAAACGAAGTCAAAAGTTGAGACATTAAGACATCCTGCCTTGGCACCTTTTTTTAGTTGATCATGCATACCTATCGTACATTTTTACCTTGTTTTCTGCATTTTTCAGTCTCTCGCTATCCAAATCTCTAATTGTCTCAGCAGTGCAACACCTTACAACTAATCCTAGAGATTGCAGCATTTCACATTTACTGATGTCGCTCCGATTGAAACTAGCAAAGGCATCATACAACCCACAGTGTAAATTGGGTAAGACCACAAACACTTTTGGGTAAGCGAATCAAAAAGACATTTTTCACAGATTCGTTTGTATTTTGTGGTCTCCCATACAAACACTTTCGAAGTAGATCAGTGTTTGCCAAGTCTCTGAATACTTGTTTTACTGGCTCCGTAATTGGAAAGGCAGACTATTTCAGTTATTATATTTTTCACCAGTTACTAAACCCTTATTATATTTGCACTAGCTTTGCACAGCTGCCAGGCACAATCCGTCTTGAGATTCATCAGTGTTTGACAGCGTAACAAAATACACTGCCCATACAGCTTTCTTCATTGGTTCTACACAATGAGTATTTTGGCCTAATTGCTAAACCATGATAATCTTGGAATTCTTTATAGCCGGCATTGTCAGGCCATCATTGACACCAATTGGTTTCCCATCACTAAGACAAGTTTTCCCTAGCGACGACTTCAGTTCATGAAGACGAGCCCCCATTCTCTTCTACACATGCCCCACACACTGAAGTTTTCTTTTATTTCTAGCCAGTCCCCATATGGATTGGATGCCACAACTTAATTGTAAGCTTTACTGTTTCCATCACCTAAGTAACTGATGTAACGTACATCATAATATGGCTGAGTGCGTTCAAAGCGTATCTTTACTCTTGCCACTTATATGGCGCCACTTGTACCAATAAAATTTCCTGTGCAAATGCCTACATGAAGTTGATTTTGTCTCTCTGGACACCAAAAAATTTGGGCATTATAGAAACATCAGTCATTTTGTCACACTTATGGCTGTGAGGACACCGTTTTTTGAAACGTACATTTAGTATTCGTATGTTTGCTTCTAAATATAGTGTGCCATATATTGATATCCATGGCATGCATTACGCATCATTAAGAAATGACTAATGTAATATGGTGGCTTAAACCATTTTAATCCTTATACGCGAAGGTGGTCCAAGACTGAAACCTGTCGATATTTGGGTTTAAAATAAAAGCAGCTGATTGATAAAATATGCATTTTATTCATCCCTTTTTTTAATTTTTATTCTTCCCTTCGTTAAACATTGACCTCTGATATTTTTATTACAGTCGTGCTATTGCCATGTACCTCGTCTCGAAGTATGGAAAGGATGACTCTCTCTACCCGAAAGACCTCAACAAGCGTGTCCTAGTTGATCAGAGGCTATTTTTCGATGTGGACCTATACTCCAAAATTACGCAAGTTTTCGTAAGTAGTATTTGCTTAAATTGTTACTAGAGTAACTACTTAGGTTACTGTGTAATGTTCCTCGGGATGTACACTACTTTTAATTTTTATCTGCCACTGCATACTTCGTCTCTTTTCACAGCACATCTAACAACATTACTACGGAATGATCCTACGACCCAGTACATTCATCATATAATCTCATTAGTGATTCTCAGCTGAACTTTTTTCACAGTTCTCGTTTTGAATTGCTACCATACATACAACTCCAACGTAGACATAATTAAGCGATAGACAAAGAATGATTTTAACTATGCAGACGAACTGGGGAAAACCATAGCTGATGGGATAACTAACAAATGAGATCTATTGAATATATGTCCCTACGTGCTAATACCCGCGCAAGGGTCATTCCACTTACATCAACCCGAACACCACACTGTAGGGCTAGGTCACCTCACGTCACTGATGCTATGATGCTGTTATGTAGAGCTTCTTTCTGCTTTATGTGCTCACTGATAGTTGTCCTGTCCACGATGCCCCACAGGTGAGGATTGATGACGCCCCATCCATATTCCGTACTCTCACAAGTGATTGTGTTGCAGGGTACGAATGAATGTAGCAATCCATGGGTTTCCGAGCTTACCTTGATTGGACGTGGGTTGTTCCTTGTTCTCCGGAAACAACTCCTGCAATTTATTCCTATTGTTCAAAATTACACTTTGGAATTCAAACGCTTCTGACAATTGCATCAGCAAAAGTCTTGTGGAATTTTCAGTAACTCTCTATTCCATAAAAGAAGCAATACAGTAGAACCTAGCTAATCGGATCTCAGATGGCCCGACTTCTCGCTTGCTCTGACCATCCCATTTCTGGTGTTGTTGACATACACAAGCCACTGCTACAGTTAGGTCTGGAATCGTCGATGACCCACCATAGTTCAGTGGCCAGTTGGTCGTTGCTAGGTGCGTTACCTCAGTCAGTTTTAATATGAAATAACTTGTTTCTGACTCGATCGTAAGTGTTAATGTGCACGCGTTTGTCTTGAAATTTAGTGACAGTGTTCTTCTTACACATTAAAGCGTGCAATAATAAATCATGCCACCATCTAAAACTTAAGCATGTCACTCTGTCTTTACAATTGGACGTTGAACCCAGTCATATAAGTGGGAGGGTCAGTACAGCTGACGTTGACTGGACAACAGAAGCAGAATTAAATGATGACCAACTCATTGACGCTGTAACTCAACAACCGATGAGAACGAGAAATATGATGACAACGAAGGAAATGAACCTACAGCTCGAGTATAAGGGGCGTTCAAAACGATTTCTCTGCCTCGTGATGACTGGGTGTTGTGTGATGTCCTTAGGTTATTTAGGTTTAAGTAGTTCTAAGTTCTAGGGGACTGATGACCACAGTGCTCAGAGCCATTTTCTTTTCGTTTAAAACGAAACGAGCCGAGCCGGAGGTGCAATTACAGACGAGGTGAATCGTTTGCCCCCTCAGAACCTTTTTAACGGCACCAAAAATGACTTAATCACAGGGAAAGAGGTCCGGACTGTATGGAGCGTGGCCGAGAACCTCCAATTTGAATTTCTGCAGGAGTGCCGCGACTGTGTTGGCCGTATGACGCTTTTAATTGTCTTGGAGCAGAATTGCCCCACGGGTGAGATTACCTGGTGGTCTTGATTTGATCGCTTGGCGAAGGGTGGTCAAGGTTTTCGAGTAACGCTGGGCATTCACTGTTGTCCCGTGCTGCAGGAAATGAATCAGAAGGGGGCCATCTTGGCTAAAGAAGAACGTCAGCTCTATTCACATCAGACGACGACGTCCAGCTGTACGTGCGGAACTGGTTGACATAGCAGCCCCGAGAAATTTCCGCCTTATGTCACAGTGGGACAAGTGTCTCAACAGCCAAGGTCAATACCTCTATCATACAGGTACTGGTTTCTGTGATTATGCCTCCGGCTAGTTTCTTTTTGAACGGCCCTTGTATCACACACAAATGCTAAAAAAAATCGTTCAAATGGCTCTGAGCACTATGGGACTCAACTGCTGTGGTCATTAGTCCCCTAGAACTAAGAACTACTTAAACCTAACTAACCTAAGGACATCACACACATCCACGCCCGAGGCAGGATTCGAACCTGCGACCGTAGCAGTCGTACGGTTCCAGACTGCGCGCCTAGAACCGCGAGACCACCGCGGCCGGCAAATGCTAAAAATACATTTGATGTTGTCCTTTAACACATCAAACAAAGTTCTATGTCCAGCCCAACAGACATTTCGTGGATTAGGAAATAGCGGAACATCGCGGCAAAATCAAGGTTGTCGTCTGCTAAACAAAAGAACATTACAGACTGTTTTCGTCTTCCTTAAGAAGAGAACATTTTTTACTGTGCGATTTCTCATGTTTTAAGCAGTTAGGTGCCAATCAGTTGCGTGTCCATGCGGCACTATAATAAGGTATGTACAGATGTTAAACTTCACTCACAGCAACAATATCTTACTGTACGATACATACGTAGTTTGCAGTAAAGGCACCAGTGTAAATTACACTTTCGTGTAAGATTTTTTAGTGTGTGAAAGTTTTCTTTTCGTTTTGCTACTGTTTTAACATGGAACAGTATTTCAGACAATACTTCCAGTTGAAAACTGAAGTCGCACTCTATTATATTGTGATGTTATGGGTTTATTAAAAGTGTTCCTCTGATAAACCGATATTTTTTGGGTATCAGCCATGCACCCGGTCCCATAGGCAACCGATAAGCGAAGTTCTACTGTACTGTCAATAATTGACAGTAGAATTATTGCAATAGAACTCGAATTATTCTGGTTGCTTCTACTCATTCACTTTTACTTGGGCATAAAACCCTATGTTGCAGCTAATTTCTTCCGTTCATAACAAACGTAGAGGGACCGTGTAACGAAGACGGAGTATTTCTCCCCACACTTTCCCCCTCCCTCATCTCAAAAAGTCAATTGTATGTTTATTTTCAGTACTTGTATTTGGGAGAAGGTATATATCGCCCTTAGTAGGACTTAGTTTCAAACATTATTATAAAAAGAAAAGCCAGTAGCCGAAAATATAATCACCAGCGTTGTTCTCTGATACTATAGTGTCAACAATTAAAACGGTAGGCAAATGAGAAGAAACTCATCAACATCAGGGTTTTCACTATCACTATAGAAAGAAGTGCCTTTTCGTTACAATTGTTAATTAACGACCCACTTCGTTCTCGATTTTATTTAAAGTTCTTTATGATGTTAAGAGGTATTAGTTCTCAGATTTCACAGATTTCATGGTAAGTACTCGCAATAACGGCCAAATACATATTCATTGTTTATAAAAGAAACCGTGTCTGCTAACTACTAAAGAAAATATTTGAAGCTGATAACTGAATATGGACAGTACGATACTCCGTGAAAAATCGTTCCTGTCCATAGATCCATATGGGGGCAATTGAAATTTGCTCTATGTTTAAGTGATATTTTTCACTGCGCAAGAGTTTAACTGACCAAATTTCTCAACAGCGCTTATGAATGGCATACAGCTGTGCAGTTTATTCTTAGATTAGTAAAATCCAGTTGCATAAAAAGCTATTCATCATTTACTCTTGAGAAATTGTAGTACTGATTGCCAAAGGACTAAAAATGGATTTAGGTTTTGTGACAGTAAAGTCACTCAACCTTGTTGATAAGGTAATCTGAATCCACCCAGCGTTCGCTCCCATACAACAAAGTTGGTCGAAAGATTGAACGGTGCACAGATAACATAGTCTTGGTACTGACTTCCTTCTTGCAGAAGAGAGTAGATCGTAGCGGAGCGCTCACTGCATTAGCTTTGTTACAGCTCGCTTCCAGTTCTTTCACTATGTTGCCATCCTGTGAGAATATGCATCCTAAGTACTTGAAACCGTCCACCTGTTCTAACTTTGTTCCTCCTATTTGGCACTCAATCCGTTTATATTTCTTTCCCACTGACATTACTTTCGTTTTGGAGATGCTAATCTTCATACCATAGTCCTTACATTTATGATCTAGCTCTGAAATATTACTTTGCAAACTTTCACTCGAATCTGCCATCACAACTAAGTCATCTGCATATGCAAGACTGCTTATTTTGTGTTCACATATCTTAATCTCACCCAGCCAGTCTATTGTTTTCAACATAGGATCCATAAATAATAAGAACAACAGTGGAAACAGGTTGCAGCCTTGTGTTACCCCTGAAACCACTCTGAACCATGAACTCAATTTACCGTCAACTCTAACTGCTGCCTGACTATCCATGTAAAGACCTTTAATTGCTTGCAAAAGTTTGCCTCCTGTTCCATAATCTCGTAGAACAGACAATAACTTCCTCCTAGGAACACGGTCATATGCCTTTTCTAGATCTATAAAGCATAGATACAATTCCCTGTTCCACTCATAACACTTCTCCATTATTTACCGAAAGCTAAAGATCTGGTCCTGACAACCTCTAAGAGGCCTAAACCCACTCTGATTTTCATCCAATTGGTCCTCAACTAATATTCGCACTTCCTTTCAACAATACCTGAAACGATTTTACCCACAACGCTGATTAAAGAGATAACTCTGTAGTTGTTACAATCTTTTCTGTTTATATGTTTAAAGATTGGTGTGATTACTGCTTTTGTCCAGTCTGATGGAACCTGTCCAGACTCCCAGGCCAATTCAATTATCCTGTGTAGCCATTTAAGACCTGACATTCCACTGTATTTGATGAGTTCTGGCTTAATTTCATCCACCCCAGCTGCTTTATTGCACTGCAATCTATTGACCATTTTCTCCACTTCCTCAAATGTGATCCTATTTCCATCATCATTCCTATCCCATTCTACCTCGAAATCTGAGACATTACTGATCGTATTTTCACCTACATTGAGCAACTCTTCAAAATATTCCCTCCATCTGCCCAAGACATCCACAGGATTCACCAGCAGTTTTCCTGACCTGTCCAAAATACGTGTCATTTCCTTCTTACCTCCCTTTCGAAGACTGCTAATTACACTCCAGAATGGTTTTCCAGCAGCTTGACCCATAGTCTCCAACCTGTTTCCAAAGTCTTCCCAAGATTTCTTCTTCGATGCTGCAATTATCTGTTTGGCTTTGTTTCTTTCTTAAACATAACTTTCTCTGTCTACCTGAGTTCTAGTATGTAGCCATTTTTTATACGCTTTCTTTTTCCTTTTACAGGCTGCCTTGACTGTGTCATTCCAACAAGCTGTTTGCTTCATCCTACTTTTACACACTCCAGATCTTTCGCGAATGGAACGCTCTACGTGAAGTGTTTTAGCTCTATTTAACACCCAACTTTTGTGACACTAGCGTTAATGAAGTAGTGTCTTACCATTCTAAGAGCATAGACTTAAAAAAATGCTCCTATACTCAAAATCTTTTTCTAGAGTTAATGTTCACTTGTTCAATATCTTGTTCTACATGTTTTATCGTGTACTTTCTGAGTAGCATCTGAGATTTCAGAGCTGTGATTTTTCTGCTTACAGGTGCCAAAGTTTCATGGAAAGCAGATAGAACCTAATGACATTGACAAACCAAAGGAAGGTTTGGAGACCCTGGACCGAATGCTTGACGGCAAACAGTGGCTGGCGGGGGACAATGTTACCATTGTCGATTACAGTATTGCTAACTGCCTATTATCGCTAGAGGTAATGCAAGCACCACCGCACGCGATCACTCGATGTTGTGATTCGCGCTTTTCCAAAACAGTTAATAATCGAGGAATTATGGCTAGTATTCGTCATCCATAAATATAGTTGTAGGAGCTGGAAGGTAGCAAAAGAAGTACGGCATTCAAGACGAGATCATAAAGTTGTGCGGATTTGTACGGGGGACTGTCGAGCCTCGTACTGTAAAAAAACGACGTATGACTATTGCTGGGGTGTGTGGAATAATTTTAGGGTGACAGGCCTCTTTGCGAGTGATGTCATTGCCGTTGCTGCTAGGTGTGGAAGCAAATATAGAATAGAGGTAACAAAGCATAACTATTGCCACTCAATGGAACATAGGATAGCAGTTTTACAATCACTTTGAAAAATAACTCCGCACCACCAGATCTGAGAGGGGTAACAAAGCATAACTATTGCCACTCAATGTAACATAGTATAGCAGTTTTACAATCACTTTGAAAAATAATTCCGCACCACCAGATCTGAGAGAATGTGGCTCTACTCTGCAGCACTTTGGAAGCCGGACCATTTTTCAGCCATTCTTTGCATTCCCTCCATTAAGGAGACTTAATCTCTTTCCTAGCACCCAGCCGTAGAACAGGGATAATTGTTTTCCTCCGGACTAGATATGTCCGTAAACGAAAACTTCAAGGAATCGAGAACACTATTGTCGAGAACCAAAAGGTATCGAATACACATGCAGGACCCGAGAACTTCATCAAGTACAGCCGATCACCTCTTGTTTTATAGTAGTTAAAAAAGGATGTGTACTTACCAGATACTATGCTGCTTTATCTGAAGTGCTACAAACAAGAGTGAAATCGTATATTATAATGAGTGTTCAGAGAAAGAAAAAACAGAATTTCTTTGCGTCAGTGCTGCTATAATCTGTTTCCGTTGTTTTCTATATGTTTTGCAGTTAAAACTACTGCCAAACTCAATGAGTTTTTCACATTGAAAAATGTGTATTTGCATTGCTATTACGCTGACTTCACCATGAAAATTCGCAAGTGCACTGTTAGTACATTGCAGCTAATTTTCTTTAATCACTCTCACGCAACCAATATAGTACCTGCTGCATTTCTAGAGAAACTGATAATAATGTTCGAGCCATTTGTATGATCTGGTTCCAGTCTTATATTCCCTTATGATTGTATGTGTATAAAAAGATGAATTATTTCTCCGAACATAATGGGCTGAAAAAAAGTCTCGTTTTTTAGTTCCTGACAGATGATCCGAAAGAGTTCTGTTTGTTTCCAAGTATTTACAGAATACTCTTTCCTGCTAAACATGGAGACAGATGTTATCTGTCATGTTGTCACTCGGTCTAGTTGCCCCGAAATTGTGGATCTGACAATAATATAGGTTGTTTTCCACACATGCAACCCTTTTCCTTATAGTAATTTAGTTCAGACTGATAATTAGTTTGGTTAATAGGCCTCAAAAACGGCAAAACACACACACACACACACACACACACACACACACACACACACACACACACACATATATATATATATATATATATATATATCTATCCAACATTCATTTGAATCTGCTTATCATTACGAGCTTGCGCTTCCCTTGGTATGCACAAGTTCCGTCACAATGTGTTTACACAAACAAACAAACAAACAAACAAACAACACATCGAATGAAAATCTGGTGGTGGTTGATATTATTATTCTGATCTGCAGAGAGAGTGTACTCAGCACTGGCGCGAATTAAATTCCATACCCCAAGCAGGATTTGAACCTGCGACCTCGGCTAGGCTAATCGTTGACGTTACCCTGAAACCACAAACGCTAAAGGCTCACCGCACAGTAGAGACCATCAGTTATTGCAGTATTCCCCCTCGTTTTCGTAAGCGAGACTGACTAGCGAAAATGCTTCCTCGCAGACTACTATGTTCCGAGAATCGGTCTCGATAACGAGGCGACCCGACACACTCGCCTGGCCGCTTGCACTAACGCCTCGGCCCCATGGGGTGGTTCTCAATACGACGTTGTATTGTGTACGGCTTTCTGACTTACAAGTATACTAGTAAGGAACACGCATGTGTGACATGTCGTAGTTGTTATGCTGGTATGTATGGATTCGTTCGGGAAAACTTAAGACACATTTCTACCGAACTAGTCAGAATTGAGACATTTGGACGAATCGAAACTACATAGTTATAAATGTAAAACTGCCAAAGTTTTCGTGTACCAGCGCTATTTGCCAGTTCATCAATTGCAGCACTCAGATTACTCAGAAACTGTCATGTACGAGGCCTATGCCGAAAGTTTTTAGCAGCCCGTAAACCATAAGGCGGAGGACAATGGGGTTGTTCTCATTTTTAATAGCGATCTTTTTCGACCTTGGGACGTGCGCGCGTAGCCCCTGGCTAGCGGTGATTCCCCACAGCGCAGTAAGAAAGCACAGGCAGTGCTCAGTCAGAGACAGTTCAGGATGGAGCTGTCGCGCTGCGACTTTCGCGCCATGATTTTTTACGATTATAAAAAGGGTTTAATTGCCGAAGAATGCCATTCCTCTTTGCTGCGTGTTTTTGGTGAAGCTTCTCCTTCTAGGACCACAGTTGGAAATTGGTTTCGCGAGTTTTCGAGGCGTCGGCAGTTACCTGAAGATCAACCTCGTCCCGGTCGGCCAGCAACAGCTGTGACTCCTGAAAACATTGATGCTATGAGGAAAATGATAAAAGAAGATCCACATCTTACATTTTGTGACATTGAGGGGACCCTAAATATTGGATCAACAGCAGCACAGACCATCGTTCATAGTCACTTAGGCCTTACAAAGAGATGTGCACGTTGGGTGCCACATTTCCTGACGGAAAGCCAAAAGGAGGCGAGAGTGGACTGGTGTCGTTTCATCCTCGAAAAATTAAATGGAGGGAAGTCTCAAGACACCTACAATATCGTCACAAGTGATGAAACGTGGGTCTCCCATTACGATTCTGAAATGAAGAGACTGTCTTCTACGTGGTGCTTTCCAGGGGAGGAACCACTCACAAAAGTTCGACGAAGTCAGAGCTCTGGAAAAAAGATAGTGGTAACTTTTTTCACAAAGATCAGGCATCTCACCTCTGTGACCTTGGACACACGTCGTACAGTCAATGCTGAATGGTACGTGAACGACTGTCTTCCAAAAGTCATTGCCACATGGAAGTCACAGCATCCAAAATCCAAGAGTGGGCACCTTCTACTGCATCACGACAATGCACATGCGCACAGGGTTGCCAGAACGATGGACTTTATGGAGAAGGAAAAAGTGCGAGCGTTATCCCATCCTCCCTATTGACCTGACCTGGCCCCCTGTGACTTCTTTCTGTTCCCGAAGGTTAGGGAAAAAATACGAGGGTAGCTGTTTTCATCAGATGAAGAGGCCATTGCCGTGTACGAGAGTCCACTAAGTGACATCCCAAAAGAAGCTTGGAATGCCACATTTTCTACGTGGTTTCACAGAATGGAAAAATGTATACATTCTACTGGAGAGTTATTTGAAAAGTTGTAAACGATTTTTTGCAAATAATTTTTTTTTCACATTTTCTGCTAAAAACTTTCGGTATAGCCCTCGTAACAGCAACAAGGGAAATCGTGAAACCTTGTGATGGAACGGGAAATGAAGACTGAAAATGATTACATGAAGATAAAACTATTGAGGGTCTCACCTGAGCGATAAAACCAAGTAACTCGTTGCAGCAGCAAGAATAGCGTGGCGATTGGGGTGTGTATGTACTACCAGCTGTTTTTATATTGACATTTCTTTTGACAAATGTTTCGTATTTACTGTGTAACTGCGCATACTTGTTAAGGTTTCTCCAAGCTTTTCGATGTCGGAAATTTCGTAGTTGTTCTCCCACACCGAAATGTCAGCCTTCAGCGGAATTACTTTTGAATATTTCTTTCGCATTTATTTATTATATATTTCCTTTGTATTTATTTCTTTTATTTAGCTACAAACTTACTCCACTGTTACTTCGTTCCTTGACGAAACAGCACGTTTAATTGTGTTCTTCATGTTCTCCGTTAGCATTAAAGATTGCCTTCAACGAGAGCCAAATTCTTGGCACATTATTGTTTTCTACAGCTAATTTTGTAACGTTTGTTTTCAAAGCTAATAGGGTAACTTTTCTCGTTTCATTTTTCTTCGTTGAAGATGTTTCATATTCGCGATGACGCTGTAAGGGAACAATGTTCGAGGAGGCAAAGACTATGGACTTAACGAACACCGTCATCGAACAATGTGACAGAGATGCTGATCCTGTGATTAAAATAACAATCGAGATCGCAATAACATTGGTTTATTATTATCGGTTTCGGGTTATGTTGAAACCATCCTCACATCTTTTAGGCGCCCTATGCTGATGCTGGCGATTCCTCAGTTCTTAATGCCAGACCCCGGTTTTTCGTTGCATTGCGTGAAGAACCGAAGAACCATCACCACCAGGCATAGGGGGCCCGAAAAGTCTGAGCAATGCTTCAACATAAGCTGAAGTCGGTAATAGTAAACAAATGTTATCGCGATATCGACTGTTGTTTCAATCAAAGTTAGCAACAGATTGCTGCACTCCTCAGACAATGTTGTCTAATTTTATCGATTACCGATGCGATCTGATAAAGCCTATCTGTATTGAGAACAGTGCAGGTCCTGTCACGCTCACTTGGAGCACACTCGACGTTACTTTCGTTTCTGCTGAACGTTCTCCATCTAGTGTAATAACTGGAGGCTGCAGTCAAATATACTGCCTGATAAAAAGCATCCGGACACCCCTTTGTATTGCGGAATTGACCACCAGATGTCACGATATGAGGACTCGCAAATATAGAAGGAGGTGGGGAGTCTCGTGTTTCAGTAAGGAGGCCGAGCAAAATGGATCTGTCATGAGAGCTCAGTGATTTCGAACGTGGACTTGTCACTGGATGTCACCTGAGTAACAAATCCATAAGGGATATTTCAGATGTTGTTGGTGAATTGTCTGTGAAGTGGAAATGTGAGGGAACAAGCACAGTTAAAGCAATACCTCATGTACTTACGGCCAAGGACCGTCGAGCATTGCGGACGGTGGTTGTTTAAGATTGTATGAAATGAACATGAGCTTCAAAAAGTGATATCAGCAGTCTACCTAACACAATGACTGTGCTTTTTTTGGTGGGGGGGGGGGGGGGGGGAGGCAGTCATCAGTCTTTTGACTGGTTTTATACGGATCGCCACGAATTCCTCTCCTGTGCCAACCTCTGTGCGTAGGGAGTTAAAAATAATGGGGTGCAATGATCGGGCAGCTCCTCACAAGCCATACATTTCCATAATCAGTACTAAGTGACGCAAAGGGTGATGTAAATAGAGGTGCCAGTGCCCAGTGGATGACTGGAAAGAGTGATTTGAAGCGATAAATCACGATATATCTGGTGGCAAACCTCTTAAGGAACAATGGGTTGCCATTCCCCAGTGTCCCTAGAAAAATTCAAGACGTTACAAAGACGAACAATGGACATATCTCATATTAATGTTCACTAATAATTATCTGGATACTTTTCGTCACATATTGCATCCATCGGTCCAATCACATATTTGCGGAGAAATTTTGTATAGTAATTACTCAACGATGTGGTAGGCCTACAGTTTTTAACTTTCTGAAATCTAGGAAAATGGAATTAACCTACTTAAGTGTATTTATGTTTGAAAGACATATTGATTGAATAAAGCACACTTTAAGTGTCAAGTAATTTTTGTTTGAGTTCTTGATGCTGCTTTGAGAAAAACTTCTTTTGTTCCAAGAACTTGTGATATTGTTTCTCTGCACATTTTTTCAATGTAGGGAATATAACCAAATGTTTAACTCTATCGACAAATCGAAGTCACAAAACAATGAAAAAATTGCTATATCTCACTGATAGACATTTTTCTTTAATTGTGCCACATTTAGTCATCTTACAGTATTGCTGTCTACAGGAATTGATACAAATTTTTATCGTCTTATTTCAGCTAAATCCAGAATCAGGAGTTGATCCGAATATGTACCCTAACATCAAGGAGTGGCTTTCACGAGTCGAGACTTCTAATCCAAAATATGTGGAGCACATCAAAGAATTCCGTGAGAATGTGAAGCAGTTACTGCAGCGGAGGAATACATAAATACAGACAGAAGTTAGAAATGTACCACATAATAAACAATACTCTGTTAATGTTTTAATCGAAAAAGACTTTTTTCCTTTTTTCATTTAACAGTGTTCTGTCTCGTAGTTTATAAACAAAAATAAAATTTGAGAGGGTTAAAAGGTGGAGATAGTCACGACGTTCAGCTTACTAACATTCCAGCAATGTATCTATATTTTTATAGGTTGCTGTATCTTCGGCAGTCTTTCACCATCAGGAAGTGTACGATTTCCTTACAACGACATGTATACACCGTCCATCGCTAACGTTCCGAAACTTATTTCATTTCTGGCGTAGAAGCGACCAGCCAGTGTTTAAGTAATGGACATGCGACCCTAGAGCGTCAGTTTGCTGTGTCACAAATTTCAAAGGAATAACATAGCTAAACCAAGTGTCCTCAAGACAGCCACCTGAATGTTTTGAGCGAGAGAAAAGTTTGTTCCGCACACCTTGACTCCTGAACAAGAACAACGGCGCTTGGATGCCTCCCGCGACTTGACTGAAATGAAAAACGCGGATAATTTATTTATTTTCAGAATGATATTTTCACTCTGCAGCGGAGTGTGCGCTGATATGAAATTTCCTGACAGAATAATGACTGTGTGCCGGACCGAGACTCTAACTCGGGACCTTTGCCTTTCGCGGGCAAGTGCTCTACCATCTGAGTTATCCAAGCACGATTCACACTCCTTCCTCATAGCTTCACTTCTACCAGTACCGTACCTCGTCTCCAACCTTCCAAACTTAACAGATGCTCTCATGCGTCACAGGTGACGAGATTTGGTGTTATCAGTCCATCCAACTACAAAACAACAAAGTGCAAAAACTGACACAAAGGGTCAACGCTTTGATGGTGTAATAGACATTCAAAGCCAATGTGGCGCAGAAGGTGAACGACATCCCAAATACTTTTCTGGCAGTTTTACATGATGCTTTGTACCCAAGTGGGTGCATGGCTTGGAAGGGGAAGGCAGAATAAGTACGAGGACGGTTTGAAAAGATTTAGGAACGGAATAGAAAAATATTACTTAAATCACTGAAACTTTTTTTTAATTTTCAGTGTAGTGAAAAAATTGTTTTGAACCCATCCTGAAGAATGGTGTCTACCAATGGCACCAAGGGGGCCGCTTCTCATTGGAGCTTGGAGCATGTTGGTTCTAGAGAAAATTATCATTGATGGGACATAATGTCCCGAAGCGCTCATGCACTCAATAATTGTGATTGTAGCCCCTCTTTCTGCAGACGTTAGAGCTGTAATTTGTTTCTTCCCTTTCATTCCTATCACTTTTGGGATTTTGCTTTGGACAATGGACAGGTTTGTCTCGTTCACGTTGTACACTTCGTCTGCTGGATACAAGTTTTTGTTGAAAGCGTCTGCCAATAAATCAAAGAAAACCATCACATTCTCGTTACTGAAGTCTAAGGCTCCAGCATATGAAGTTCCACAAGATTTGCGAATTGACAGTTGGTCCTTGTGTCTCTCAAGAAAAAGGTCAGCCCCATCTCGCCCTGCTTTTCCTCCTTTGAAAGGGGTTGTCAAACTTTTTCTCTGGGCAAGTGAAAATGCCATTCTGCTCAGATCTGTCAAAGTGTACGAAAAAGAATTTTGGCTTCATCTCAAGGTGGTCTGCACTTAAAATCGGTTTCCTTCCATACTTTGTCTCTTGAACTGCTTGCTCAGGGATTTTATCAAGTTTAAGAAATCTCTGCAAAGTGGTACGAGGCACTCCGAAAGTTCCTGCAGCAGCTTTCACAGAAGCCTCCTTTGCTTTCACAGCTGCTACGGCACATACCATCTAAGATTTATCCCAATGAGGCCTCTGATTCTTAGGTTCATAACGCTTCTTCATTCTCCGCATTCTGCAAGGACGAACAAAAGCACCAGGGTCTATTATTGAAATTTAAAAAATCTGTTTGTTTGTTGCTGTGTAAATTGTATATATTAACTTTAAACAAAATTCGACTAACCGTATCCCCATAAAATTATTTCAATGTTTTACATTGTTTAAGAGAAGAGATGGTGTAATTATCGGCCCTCCTTAAATAGGGGCCCCATTTTGACACCAACCCAATGGGCCCATATTTATACCAACCGTTCTTTAAGTAACATGGGCACTATCACATCTCACCTAAAAGCATGTGTAATGTAAAACTAGCTTTTAAAAGTAGCTTAGGATTTCATTATTCCAGATATTACTGAGAAATTGTTTAAAACTAATCAGAAGGATATAAAAAGAAAACGATTTCACATACCTCCCAAATGTTTGCAGTCCTGGACAAATACCAGTTCACACAATAACTGACACTATAACTCCACTGCTTGAAACAATGTTTTCAACTGTGCACTGCTACCGTCCATCAACAATAGGCACCGTTTTCAGTCCTGGTCGCCAGACTGGAGCAGTTCCCAACCCTCTTCGTAAGGAGTGCCCACAATTACACCTGTGCCCATTTTTACACATTTTCCTCTACAATTTGAAGTTATAACTGAAAAAAGGCACTTTCTGCTCACAGGAAATTACTGGCCTTTCTGTCTGTAATCCATATTACTAATGTAAAAGCATACAAAGATTTAAAATTTCAAGGAAGCAACAAAAACAATCATTGGAGTAATGTCTAGTGCAACTGCGAAAACTAAATCACTTAATTTGCAACTTTTATAACAAAGACGCAATTCACCATACCTTCCACCACGCAAATAAGTTCACAGTTACAAGAAAAACTCAACTCTCTTAGACTCCTGTCATTTGTGAAATGTTACAAAGTATAATGCAAGTATTTGTAAGGCTCCTTCGTTGTCACCAAATTCTCAGAATATGGCTTAAGGTAAGAGAGATTGTTGTCCCTAGAGGATAGAATACCTTTTGTTTGGTTGGCTCTTCAGCCCAGCCACTGATTTTAGAACAACATGAAAGAATGCGCACCTGAGACCACTATAAGCAGTTTCCGACCTGTTTTACACTTTTAGTTGTAGCTAAATATGAGGTTGTATTTAACACAACATTTATAAATATTTCGAGTTGTGCATATTTAAGTTCTGTACAATCTATTACAGCTATTTGGAATACCCTGCTAATTCTAGAGTTGCTTACGGCAAGTAAAATTCTATGCGTTGATAAAACTAGTAATAAAACATGTGGACTGCTAAGTCATACCCCATCGGTTGCGCACCATCTGGTACCTAGAAACAGATCCTTTACAGTGCATGATATTATCTTTGCAAAGTAACTGAGTTTCTTTAATGTCTTAATGGTTTTATCTGTCTTACAAATAAGTGTTCTTTTTCAGTAGGTTCTATCTCAAAATAATTTAACTTTTAGCTGGTTTTTAATAACAGGTTGGTTTTTGATAACACTTCTGATTAATTTGATTTCACGTGCCGATTATTGGTGTGCAGTAGAGTAATAATTTATCAGCTAGATTATTAAACACAGTATAGAAAAAAATTTCCTCGATTGTAACGCTTTTAAATTTGAATTGTATATTTATTCATAGGTACATGATCATGTTAACGTTGGAACAAAAATCTTAATTTTTCGGATTAATTTCCGTAAGCCTAGAAAATTTCCAAAAAGATATTCGACAGTTGTGAAGTTTACGTAACTATAAGCCAACACCTTCAATTTCAAAAGAACCTGAGAAAGACAACCGGAAACATGGCGGCAATAGTACAACGTGGCACCACAGGAAATGCTGAATAACTTGACACAGCCCCTTTATGTATTCTCTACCTCTTTGGTTGCGGTACTCGTATGTACTATAACAGTGATGGATAAAAATCGCAACATCAAGTGTGAGTTTTGTGACATAAACGAAAGTTGGTAGGAGCATTTTTACTTCTGAAAGACTATCTCTGTTCAACAATTGTATAAGAGCAGTGCTAATAGCGGCACTATGTGGATGCATATCAAGTTTGCTTTAAATACACTCTGTAACGGTCGTGAGTGTCAGTTTTCTTTGAATTGGATGTGGTGAGTTGAGCCGGCCAGAGTGGCCGAACGGTTCTAGGCACTAGAGTCTGGAACTGTGAGACCACTACGGTCGCAGGTTCGAATCCTGCCTCAGGCATGGGTGTGTGTGTGATGTCCTTAGGTTGGTTAGGTTTGAGTAGTTCTAAGTTCTAGAGGACTAATGACCAAAGAAGTTCAATCCCATACTGCTCAGAGCCATTTGAACCAATTTTTTGGTGAGTTGATGTTAGTCAAGAAAGCTTTTAATGCGACAGAGACACCATTATTAACGCTCCATTAAGTTTGGACGAGGTCATCTAAGCTGGTCGTAGGTTGTGTTCCAAAAATGAACAGCATGGAGACAGAAGTGATGACACCTTCGGCAGGACCTGACCATCATTTTGCAGGGCAATGCTCAAGCAAGTACAGTGCAAGCTGTTATTGATTTGTTTGACTGATGGGGCTGCTAAATGTTTTACTACCTACTGCACTCACCTGACTGAAGCCCTCGTGAGTTCAACTCGATTTCTAAACCAAAGGAAACACTTCACGCTATTCGCTTCAGAACTGGTACAAATTCGTCGGGCAGTACACCGTGCCACTCGAACTGTCAAAACAACTTGCAATGCTGGGGAAAAACCCCAGCGGCCTGTGCGACCCAACACTGTGTCGTGCTGGCCTTGTACACCAGCAGAGTGCATCGTCGTAATTAGGGCGCCGCGGTTGACTCAGCGGTCTGCATTACCTGCTGACTCAGCGCCGCTCGGTGTGAGCTGCAGACAGCCAGCTGCATCCTCCTCCTCACTGGCGCAGATGAGATTGCGGAAAACAATGAGCTATCCGGCGTCTGTATCTGGGCCCTCACCTCAGAGGTCTCTGACGTGTGTCGGGAGCAGAGACGACTGCTCGCGGTAGCGAGCTCAAGAGGTGGCCATTCTGGCTGGCTGCAGACCCCGCGTCAGACTCATAGGGTCTAACCAACGACCCGCCATGGACTGGGATGCTGGCGCCCCATCTGTTGCCGTGTGTAGCTGGTGGTGTGACACACCCCGCTGTCGAGGAAAGCTGCCACGCTTCAATGAATCTCGTTAGAAAATGGCACCTATTTATAGTTGGCTGTGTGCCTCTGTTTTGCCAAGCGCGCCAGTTCGCGTCATGTACACGTAACACTTACGTTAGCCAGTGGCCCCCTTCTGCTTCACTTTCGCCGAGTTTTAATATGGCACCTCTGGCACTCATCCACTACATTTGGTGTCACTACGCCACATTTGGCATCTGAGACCATAACAGTATTTCCATTTTCTTATGACCAAAACATAAAAGGTTTCTTTCAGATAAACTACTAGAGTGACTGGTAATGATAATATTTCATTTACTAACACTTCTCTCCCTAACTTATAATGCAATTCAAGTAAAAAGTGGTGGAAGCAGTAAAGGTCTGTGGGGCCAGATGTGTGTGCCGACATCGAGATTCCCGATGCATGCACCACAGGGTTAATTGTCCAGAACCAGCTCATAAGCTTGAATACCCAAACACTTGTGAAACTCTAGAATAAGATTTACCCCCATCTGTCACAGAAATTAAAGAAGTTATTAAAACCTTAATAAGCTAGCGGAGAAGACTATTACAACAGAACTTATGAAATGGTCTCTACAAAAGTAAATAAATGAGCTAAAATTAATCTCTGACAAAACTGGAAAACAGACAAACTCCCATGAGAATGTAAGGTGGCCTTGACATGTGCACAATGTAAGGAGGGCGATAAACAAGATGCTAACAACTACAGGTGGATTTCTTTCCAACCAGATGCATGTAACATGTTTGCAAGATTATACAGAACAGAGGAGAAAAAGTAGTAACTCTGGGGGTTAATCTACTTGAATATTAAAGCAGTTTTCGGAAGGACAGATCACTATCCGAACAAATATTTAATCTGAAGATGATCATTCACCACGGATTACTAAATTCAAAAGGTGCATTGTGGTTTCCAGAGGGCCATTGATTCCACTGGTAGAAGCCATACATAAAATAAAATTACTTGAGTAGAAGCAGTTGATGCCCTTTTAAGTTCCTCAAAATATTTCATCTGAGTGGACCATAGGAGAAAGGTGAAACACTCTTTAAAGATTAACATGTAGAGTGTAAGAGATTTACAGGCACCAGTTCACGTAACAACAAAATAATACAGTGCAGCAAAATAATGCTGTGGTCAAATTCACAAACTGGCAATTTGTCAGCTTCTGTTCAATTCCCTTACTGCCATAATTGATTTATGTTATTTTATTGCTCACATTACAAGGTGTACAACTTTGCTTCCACCATTTGCCGACAGGTGGCGACAATGGTAAGTAGTGGTCGAAAGAAACAGATCGCACATGTCAGGCAGTCAGCTTGGACTGTAGTCAACATTAGTCGATTTGTGTCTGCATCATAAAGTTGTTCTTGATTGAAAATGCCAGTTTATGAGCCTAATTCTCATCATTTGCGGGAGGTGTTACTGTTTTGTTTCAAAAAGAAGAATATAGCAGCCAAGTCTCATCGAATGCTCTCAGGTACATATGGTAAGGATGCTATTAGTGAAAGAATGTGTTGCGAGTGGTTTCAATGCTTCAAGAACGGTGTTTTTAATGTTGTAGACTGGAATAGTGGTGGAAGAGAGAACGTTTTCGAAGATGTAGAATTGGAGATGTTGCTGAGTGAAGACTCACCTCAAACTCAAGACAAATTTGGCACAATTAGTGGGAGTGACACCGGAAGCCATTTAAAAACATCTCAAGGCTATGGGCATGATTCAGAAAGAAGGAACTTGGGTCACATATGAGCTGAAAACAAGAGGTGCTGAACGGCGTTTGTGTGTTTGTGAGCAGTTGCTTCAGAGGCAAAAACGAAAGGCATTTCTGCATCACATTGTGACTGGGGACGAAAAATGGGTTCATTACGATAACCCTAAACGCAAAAAATCATGGGGATATCCCAACCATGCTTCCACGTCGATGGCCAAACCGAATATTCATGGCTCCAAGATTGTGCTCTGCATTTGGTGGGACCAGCTTGGCATCATGTACTATGAGGTGTTGAAAAAAAAGTGAAACAATCACAGGTGCTTCTTATTGAAGGCAACTGATCAGAGCATTAAAATGCCCACAACACAGCGAGAGACACGATAAAGTGATTATGCAGCATTACAATGCTCAACCCCACATTGCATAAGAGGAAAAAATGTACTTGGAAACGTTAAAATGGAAGTCCTACACAACCCGCCATCTTCTCCAGACATTGCTCCCTCTGACTACCACCTGTTTAGATCAATGGTGCATGGCCTGGCTGACCAACATTTTCTGATCTCGTGAAGAAGTCACAAAATGGATCGATTTGTGGATCGCTTCAATAGATGAACAATTTTTTCGATGCGAGATTTGTACATTGGCCAAACAATGGGAGAAAGTAGTGGCCAGCCATGGAAAATCCTTTGAATGATACATGTGTAACCAATCTGTTTCATTGACGCCTCAAATGCTGGGGAAAATAAGGCAGAAGCAAAGTTGTACACCTTATAAATGATTAAATACAAAATTTAAATAAATTTAAACAGTTCAATTTATGCACATAAACTTAATATATTCAATTTAGTTATGATTACTATCCTTGCAAGTCAAAAGGCTATAGGACACAACATTGTAGCACATTGGTAAAATCTTGCACGAGCTACCACTGTTGAATCCAATGATATGCATCTGGCTCCACTGCTGCACCAACATACTAATGGCCTTCAGTTTACAGACACCTTGTGGAACATGCCTCCAGAAACTTACCAAGATCTTTTTAATCTACGGCATGCAGAATCTTTGTTTTATTGATTTCCAAAGATAGATCAACACATTAAGTATAATACTTGGCTCACCAGTATAATTTCTCATGGTAGTAAGAAAATTATAGCCTTTGACTGCAATCTTGTTTCTTCAGTGCACCATTTGTATAGAGCAGAACTACTTCAAATAAATATTTCTGATTACATATGGTGTTAATATTTGTTAACTATTTTCAAATTTCAGTTCGTCAATGATACAAGTCAAGGAAAACCAAACCACGGGAACTTCACCACCAACAAGTGAAGCAGTTTCTTGTAATACACAGGTATTTTATAGTGGTGTAGTTTGTTTCTCACAAATGCTAATACATTCATATAACAACATATGCTCCTCAGCCACATGCTTCACCAGGTCAAAACACACATAAAAAACCCTAAAGATCTATAATAAAAACATTCAAACCATTATAAATTCACCAACATTTCTTTTAATCTTCTTTGGAGCCATTATACTGCATACTTACTCTGTGCAAATATCAGTTGGCACTCATCAGGCATCAATAGATGGAGCACTGCGAACAACTGACCATGTGTGTACTGTTAACATGTGATAGTTTTGCGGTGGCATGAATGAAGTGCCTGTAGTTTATGTAAGTATCTGGTCCTGTACTTCTGGACACAGATACATAGCAAAAAATTTGAGCATCAACTCAACTCTAGCATTCAGTAAAACTCTCTTACTCTATTAAAGTTCGCCTGATATAGTCTCTTCCCTTACAGTCTTACATTTATTATGTTCAGTGAGCGAGTTTGTGCTCAAAACTAAAACAAAGCAGAAAAGTGAACCTTAAGAGAAAAGCTGATCATGGCCAAACTGATTGTGATATTCATAATTGCAAATATGTCTGAACTGGAAATCTGACAGTATATAGGACCTATGAATAGAACTAATTATGTGTGAAGAGTAAGACAGAATGTATGGATGAAATTAAATGGTTTGAACAACATAAATAACAGTAATAGCAGCCTGCATTTTTTCCATTACAAAACCTAAGTGCATTCTCAATGTATACCTGCACAACACACCAAATGATTTGTTAACATGTTTTTAAGGACAAATTAAGAGTCCTTATTACAGGAAAGAAAGATGCATTAAGTTTTGATGTTATCTGGAGATGCCTGTGTATAGCACTTGAGTACCATCTGATATGCTTTTATGGGAGTAACTAATGAATTGTGAATGTGAACTTTTCCAGCGTAATCCAGTCCTGTAGGAACTGATTGGTAGCTGAAAGATGATCACAATGCTTTCACTTGTCAACAAAGACCAAATGAAAAGGCTCAGGAGAACAAAAACTTCAAAAGGAAAATCTATGGTTAGCACTAATTATGTTCCCCAGTCATACTGTAATCACCGACAGCAACACTGATCATCTAGGGATTGATTGGTATAATTGGACACAATAAGACACCCTGTGGAACAATAATAAACACATTCTTGAAAGCTACTTTGAGCAGGTTAAGAAGCCCACTAATGACAGAAATTTGTTAGATCTAAGAGCATCAAACAGACCTCATCTATCTTAGATGTCCACAATGGATTTAGTACCAGTGGCATCTGGGGGTTTCTCTGGTACAAAGACTTAACTGAAATCCAAGTTAGTCAGCAATTCTTACACATTACATTATGGATATAAAACTATTTAAAATATTTGATGCTCTGTATCTCAATATCAATATATTTCAGTTAAATCTTTGTTCAATACAATGTCTCAACTGCAGCATCACTGCTCCCTAGACTAAAGGAAGAGGCAATAACTTCCTACATCAAGGAGAAAGTAGAAACGTTTAGTTCTGGGCTAGGGTAAGTAGATGGCCTTTAGAGGGCATAGCATTGCCACAGTATTGCACTTGCATAGACAGTGCTCCAGCCAACAGAGTTCCCTCTGGCAGGTATAAAAACAGTAACCCAGCGAACGGCTAGTCACTTCTGTACTCGGGGCTAATATCATCAGTTATTATCATTACTAGACAACAGACTCTTCGATAACAAACTCACTTGGCACTTGGATGTCCTGTGTGGTTGCAGTTCAGATTCTCTCTCTCTCTCTCTCTTTGCTGTGGGCCTGTTGACATTGTTGTGGTGAAAGTTTCTGCTTTGCACTTTGTTGTTGGATAGGTTGCTTTTGGCTTGTACTTGTCTGTGTCTTGTCTGCCATCAGCCAGCTGTGTTTAGCTCGACTACCGTTTGGTGTTTTTTCTGCAGGCTGCCCATCCACCTTGAAGCTTTACTCATTTATCTCCCGCATTCTGACAGGTGCATTGATATCTGGCTACTTATGGATGTAACAGTAGTATCTTACGACAGCACCATCAATGAGTAAACTGGAACCAGTCAACTGTGTACACAAACCACATGGATTGAAAAAGCGTCATGAGATGAATAAAGCACAATTCACATACAATTCTCTAGTGCATCATTTTGTGGGGATATTTAACAGAATGCTAACATGTGATCAGTCATCAGTAAAGCATGTGGTAGACTTCAATTCAATGGCAGGATACTGGGATAATGCAGTCTACAATCGAAATTGCTTATGAATCACCTGTGCTACCCATATTAGAATACTGTCCATGTGTGTGGGACCCACACATAAGTATGACTAACACTGTATGTTAAATATATTGAAAGAATGGTACCAAGAATGATCAGTTTTGTTTGATGCATGGGAGGACATAATGGAAATGCTGAAAAATCTGAATTGGCAAATGCTTGGAGATTGATATCTAACTCACCTTCCCCCTCCTTCTTTCCCAAGGAAACCCACTTACTAAGTTTCAGTAGTGAGTACTAAGAGACAGAGTATAGAGATATGTATTATGGAGCCCTGTGCATCACTCTTTTAGACAACCCAAAAACAATATTACGCTAATTACAACATTTTTAAGGTAAATGATAACAGCCAAATAGTTGCAGTTGGCTGTTATTTACCGTGAAGATTTTCAACAGTTAGTGTTTCAGCCATGTTTAAAATTTTGAATTCCAACATCCACAGAAGCACTGAAGCCATGATTCATCCCATTCTTCATATATGAATGCAACAGGATGAAACCCCTGTATGGGAAGTATCCCAAGACATGCATTTCACAGGGAATGTAGTTGTAGTCAAGATGCAGAAATACATTACTAGTATCATAGCAGGTATAGAACAAATTTGTTTATTCTACAATTATTATTCGACAGAGCAGGGGAGTAAATTCATATTTAGTCATCCTGAGAAACTTACAACAGTAACATTTATTTTTTTAAGTAGGCATCACACAGCTACATTTTCCATTCATTTCATTTATTTCTCTCTCTCTATTTTTTTGTGACTAGTTTCTGGGTCACAGCCTCATACTCAAGCAATCATTCCTGCCATCAGCTAAGCTGTCAGACTGCAATCTGGCATCACTGTGGGACAAAGAGGTTATAACCAGCAGCGATGCCAGATTACAGACCAACTCTATCAACTATGGGTGCACAAACAAATTTCTCCTTAAAAAGTAATGAAGAAAATCATGAATAAAAATAGCATTTTTATTGAATTACAACATTTTCACAGCGCAAACATTCACAGTTAATGACACAGACAGTTGCTTGCTTTTCTTATCTTTTTTTTTTTTTTTACTTTTATATTCTATGCTATGGATACTGAGTTAAATCAAACAATTCTATGTAGTGCTACACTTGACAGAAATAATCATATGCAATTAAAATTAATCCAATAGCTAAAATGGTAATAATTTAAATGACACACTTCAAATAATGAGACGTATAATTTTATGAATGTGTGGTGTCTGTTCTTTTGGACATTTTCACTCATTGCCACTGGTTCCGTGAAGAGTCCTGATGCAGCTGGCAACCCCCCCCCCCCCCCCCCCCCCTCCACCTTCAATTTACGCATGAGGTATATAATTTCATACAATGAAAATTATAACCTGTTACAGTGACAGTTCACATAATTGTAGAAATAGTAATTAAAAAATCTCAATGACTCTTCCAAAATATCATTTTGCATCATTAGATTACCTTGCGAAGCTGAACCACTGGTCGTAAATCATGTAATTTTTCTTGTGCATACAAGCGCTAATGGAAAATATTTCAGTCAAAAATAGCAGATCATTTATTTTACTGGATATACATTCAGAATAAATTTCAAGTATTTTGAGAAATGATATCATGCACAGTTTGAATTAACTGATTTATTTGTACATATTACACTTTTTTTCTAATACAAATAGGAAGTCCTATGACATAGTGAGGACAAAATGGCTAGGATTATTTGAAATGCATAAGACTATTTTTTATCACCAGCACCTGCGTCATCGTACCACTTCTTAAACACCATGGCATCTGGATGATAAATCTCATCATATGACTTTATTGCCTTCTTTGCTCTTTCAAACCAGGCAAGAACATTAGAATATTTCTTGTAGTCAAAACCAACAGCCTGTAAAGAGTACAATTGAAGAATATACAGTACATGTATTATTTCAGGCTTAGTGTATATGCAACTACAGCCACTGATTATCAAAAACTCAAGCTGAAAAGGTCCACATTGATATTCTTTTACATTTAGTGGCTGCTTCATTTAACAAAGTATCTGAAGAGCAACTATTTAATACCAGACTAAAGAATAGATGTAAAATATACAGGGTGCGAAAAATTATGTTAGTGAAGTTCAAGAGTTAATGGAATATACCATGAGGAACAAACTGAGGATAGAAACTCATTTCCAGATAATCATCCTTCAACAAAATTATAGGAGCCAATGCCGGCCGCTAGTTCTTCCCTTCGGCAGAGAATATAAGTCTTTGTGCTGATGGACATGCTTTTCACAATAAGCGTGACTGCGTTAACGATGTTGGATGGCGGGAAATAAGTTCATACCTGCCACAACAACACTTATTGCTATCTGTTGGCATGGCTGCCAAAAGGGATTAACTGCAGGTGTTGATCTCTATGACAGCAACATCCTGCAGTACTGTTTTATGAGGTTCTCAGATGTGGATTCGCGTCCTCAGTTTGTCGCCACACAATCTACTATACCTCAAAGCTGTTGGTGATGTTTTGTTGCACTTTGTACTTGATAGTACAATATAATGGTGAATGTATTCTGATTTTATATGTTTTGATAACATATTTTATTCTTCTTTTAAGAGTGGATCTGAAGATGTTTACTTAACCAAAACCATTAATCGAGTTTAACGAAAAGCAACCTGTACTTTCGTCATAAGTTTTACATTTACCCGCCATACTTTGGTGGCTGGACAGCTTGGTGGCTTGTGCTCAAGCATATAAACTACCACTTGAAAAATGGCTTAATAGTCAAAATCGACCAACAGTGGAAATAAACAATAATTATAGTCCAGAGCAGAAATGTCTTCATTTCAGTAATGTATTTTAAAAACAGAACAAAAACCAAATAACTTTCAAGAGTGATATATTAATAGGAATTGTTTAATCTGTGGTACCAGGCAATAGTAATAAAAATACCTCAATAACCAAATAGGGTAGCTGAAAAAGGGTAAAATGAAGACAGAAAAGTATGAGTACCGTCAAAACGGGGCGGTTTCGAAAGGTTTTGTCATTATTTTGATTGTAACTTTTGTATATATTGTTAGATTAAATTGATTCTTATGGAAGTGGTAGGGTATATGTTTAACGAATAAAATATCCCAGGACCAGAAAGTGTATGTATAGGTCTATTTATCTCAGGCAGTTAAATAAAGTGTCCGAAGTCACACCATGGATTGGGGTGAATTCAGACACGTGTGTTTTTTAAATCTCTGTCCGAAGTTGGTCAATTACTCACCTAGGGAAACAATTGATGCACAATAAAAGTTGTGGAAAGCAATAAATGCAATCTTACGCTTAAAATAACTAGCCCACAGATGTTAAAATAAGTAACTCTTTGTTTCTATGCAGTGGCAAAGAGCAAATAAGCCATACTGTCCGAATTCGACCGGTGTCCGAAATCACCCCATTTGACGGTACATGTTATGAAAGCATTTATGAAAGTGCTGAGTGAAAATCATATTCTGTTTATAGTTCTATGTTTATTACATCAATGAAATTCAGGATGGAAAAAATTTTCATTCCACTCGATCGTGTAAAATCATCATCGGGGATGCCACCCCGAGCGTCTAAGCATATGGGATATACTGCTTGAATGGGGAGTGATCAGCAGCTATCAAATTTTCATTTTCGATAGGTGAAAGTTAATTTGCATCAATACACAGTTGATGAAATGGACGTAGATGAAAAAAATTATATACCCTTCAAAATAGTCCCCATTAGATGTAATAAGCTTTTCCAATCCCTGAAAGATGTCTCAAACTTTATCTGATATTCAATAATGTTGTGTGGTTTCTTTCTAGGTGCCCATTCAAGATTCATATATCTGTAAATAATTCCAGGTAGTGATCTCATTTATTCTTTTTCGTTATTATTCTAAGAACCCTCTTTTGTAATCTTGAAAATTTGTTCAATGTTTAGTCTGCCCGTAACCCAAAAATTTTACCATATCTAGCGACTGAGTGAATATATGCGTAATAAGTTACTTTCAATCAATTACTATCACATACTGATGCTGGTACCCACAGAGCATATCATGTGGCAGAAATCCTTCCTGCTATTCTTTTTGTCCACCACTTCAGTTGGTTACAAATTAATGATGATGTAAATAAAATAGAAAGAAACTTCCACATGGGAAAAATATATTAAAAACAAAGATTCCAAGACTTACCAAGCGGGAAAGCGCCGGCAGACAGGCACATGAACAAAACACACAAACACACACACAGAATTACGAGCTTTCGCAACTGGCAGTTGCTTCGTCAGGAAAGAGGGAAGGAGAGGGAAAAATGAAAGGATGTGGGTTTTAAGGGAGAGGGTAAGGAGTCATTCCAATCCCGGGAGCAGAAAGACTTCCCTTAGTGAAAAAAAGGACAGGTGTACACTCGCACACACACACACACACACACACACACACACACACACACACACACACACACACACACACACACACATATCCATCCGCACATACACAGACACAAGCAGACATATTTAAAGGCAAAGAGTAAGGGCAGAGATGTCAGTCGAGGCGGAAGTACAGAGGCAAAGAAGTTGTTGAAAGACAGGTGAGGTATGAGCGGCGGCAACTTGAAATTAGCGGAGGTTGAGGCCTGGCGGATATCGAGAAGAGAGGATATACTGAAGGGCGAGTTCCCATCTCCGGAGTTCGGATAGGTTGGTGTTGGTGGGAAGTATCCAGATAACTCGGACGGTGTAACACTGTGCCAAGATGTGCTGGCCGTGCATCAAGGCATGTTTAGCCACAGGGTGATCCTCATTACCAACAAACACTGTCTGCCTGTGTCCATTCATGCGAATGGACAGTTTGTTGCTGGTCATTCCCACATAGAAAGCGTCACAGTGCAGGCAGGTCAGTTGGTAAATCACGTGGGTGCTTTCACATGTGGCTCTCCCTTTGATCGTGTACACCTTCCGGGTTACAGGACTGGAGTAGGTGGTGGTTGGAGGGTGCATAGGACAGGTTTTACACCGGGGGCGGTGGCAAGGGTAGGAGCCAGAGGGTAGGGAAGGCGGTTTGGGGATTTCATAGGGATGAACCAAGAGGTTACGAAGGTTAGGTGGACGGCGGAAAGACACTCTTGGTGGAGTGGGGAGAATTTCATGAAGGATGGATCTCATTTCGGGGCAGGATTTTAGGAAGTCGTATCCCTGCTGGAGAGCCACATTCAAGGTCTGATCCAGTCCCGGGAAGTATTCTGTCACAAGTGGGGCACTTTTGGGGTTCTTCTGTGAGAGGTTCTGTGTTTGAGGGGATGAGGAAGTGGCTCTGGTTATCTGCTTCTGTACCAGGTTGGGAGGGTAGTTGCGGGATGCGAAAGCTGTTTTCAGGTTGTTGGTGTAATGGTCGAGGGATTCAGGACTGGAGCAGATTCGTTTGCCATGAAGGCCTAGGCTGTAGGGAAGGGACCGTTTGATATGGAATGGGTGGCAGCTGTCATAATGGAGGTACTGTTGCTTGTTGGTGAGTTTGATGTGGACGGATGTGTGCAGCTGGCCATTGGACAGATGGAGGTAAACGTCTAGGAAAGTGGCATGGGATTTGGAGTAGGACCAGGTGAATCTGATGGAACCAAAGGAGTTGAGGTTGGAGAGGAAATTCTGGAGTTGTTCTTCACTGTGAGTCCAGATCATGAAGATGTCATCAATAAATCTGTACCAAACTTTGGGTTGGCAGGCTTGGGTAACCAAGAAGGCTTCCTCTAAGCGACCCATAAATAGGTTGGCATAAGAGGGGGCCATCCTGGTACCCATGGCTGTTCCCTTTAATTGTTGGTATGTCTGGCCTTCAAAAGTGAAGAAGTTGTGGGTCAGGATGAAGCTGGCTAAGGTGACGAGGAAAGAGGTTTTAGGTAGGGTGGCAGGTGATCGGCGTGAAAGGAAGTGCTCCATTGCAGCGAGGCCCTGGACGTGCGGGATATTCGAAATGATAGGTTCCACCAAGGATGCAGTCAACCATCTTAACACTGCAGGTGTTTACGAACTACGGTGTGAATGCGGAGATGACTACATAGGAGAAACAGGAAGACCTATCAACTTACGAGTAGCAGAACACGAACGCTACGTACGACTACAACAACACAATAAATCGGCAATAGCGGAACACCACCGTGACTGTGGACAACCTATCAGGTTCCAGGAAGCACGAGTACTGGCGAAAGAATCGTGGATGCGAGAACGCAAAATTCGGGAGGCGATCGAAATTATTAAGCAGCCTGACAACATCAACAGAGAAGATGGCTACAAACTCCCAGCGTACTGGCTGCCGGCCATACCAGTCCAACGGGCCGCGAGCGGCCGCGGGGCAGAAGCTACACGGGACACGGACGTATCTACACAAACAGCTGTAGAGCAACTGTCAGTCCACTTCCGCGCACAACAGGAGGAAAACTTGCCGACCAGAAGCGGAACGCTGATTGGCGGTCAGCTACCAATCGTTGACGACATGGATATCCACGAATAGCCCCTTTCCTTCCATCTTCCCTTATGTCATGACTAGCCAATCATTTTAGAGGGCCAATTAAAATTCTACAACTGTGACGTCAGACATCGATAGTCTGTAATAAATAGTAGCACCTACCCCATGCAAAACCAGTCGTGCCCTGAGGAAGGCCTTTGCAATTCGGCCGAAACGTCGGTTTTAATTTATTATTGTTGTTAGTTTTTTAGAAATGAGACGCGGCATATTACCCAGAAGAATTTTAATCACTATGACACCGGCCGCGGAAGCCTACGTTCTTATATCAGTGACCTGTATGGGCAGGAAATCTACCAACGCATACGGAAACTGGAGCTGCTGAGGAAGAGGAAGGTGAAACTGCTGAATGATTTGGCGTTCCTTAAAAGGTGCCGTGATCATCATGTCATCCCGAAATTTATCAGTGTGCGGCCTCAAATCGATACAAGAAGAGCAAGAGCCATTTACTATCGGGCCAGCCATGCATTATTAAGGGAGAGGATACAACACCTCCGGCGCTTCATAGACCACAACAACAGGCAACTGTACAGCATGCATTTATGGCTGTCAACTACGTTATCAGCGAAGGACTGGGATAACATCGACAGAATAACCCATAACCAGGCCTGCATCGAGGAGGACTTGGTCAGCAGTCGACAGAAAAAGAAATTTGAGGAGCTAACGGGAAACAAACACCACTCACAGCTAAGTCTGGATACAGCTCGTACCGTGGTTAACATCTCGACACAGACCATCAGTGAGGCAGCGACGTCGGTTCTGTCCAAAGGGCTAAACTTCGCAGTTACGCCCACAAAGATTCCCACAGAAGAGATCATTCAATCTGTAGAGGCGTCACTCCACCAAGTACCACGTGTCGAAGCAGAAAAGATAAGGCAGGAAACTGTAAGAATTTTACAAACAGCAAAACCACCCAGAGCCAATATCACACGTGAAGAAAGACAGGCCATAAAGGAGCTCAGGAATAACAAGGATATTGTGGTCCTACATGCGGACAAAGGAAACGCTACGGTTCTGATGGACACTTCTGAATATGAAAAGAAGATGGACGAACTGCTAAGCAATCCCATTTACAGAGTACTAAGGAGTGACCCGACGGCGAGGATAGGCAGAAATACGAAGGCCCTCGTAAAGGACTCGAGAATTGATCCTGACACAGCCAAGAGACTAATCACTAAGGTGCCTGTTCCTCCTAGAATCTACGGAGTACCTAAGCTCCATAAAGAGGGTTATCCGCTGAGGCCCATAGTGAACGGAATAGATTCACCTACGTATTATGTTGCGAAACATCTGGCACTTAAGTTACGCCGTCTTGTGGGACAAACAGACTCCTACGTGAAAGACTCTTCCCACTTCATACAACTGATTAGTGAACAGCGAATAAAGCCATCAGACATTATGGTCAGTTTTGACGTCAAGTCTCTCTTCACTAACGTCTCTATTGAGGAGACTATGCGCATTCTACAGGATCGGATCCCACCAGATATCTGCGATCTGGTGCATTTATGCCTGTCATCAACGTACTTCACCTGGCAGGGAAAATATTACGAACAGTTAGATGGTGTGGCAATGGGTTCCCCGCTCTCCCCTGTAGCTGCGGACATCTTCATGGAAGCTTTTGAGCAAACGGCCCTAGCTTCTGCTCCGTTACGTCCCAGTTGTTGGCTACGATATGTGGACGACACATTCGTTATCTGGCCTCACGGTGAAGCGGAATTGGGAAACTTCCTCCAGCACTTAAATAGCCAGCACAAAAATATAAAGTTCACACATGAGACTGAAAACAATGGTACCTTGCCATTTCTGGATGTGGAAGTATATAGAGCTGCGGAAGGTAAACTGGGACACAAAGTGTACCGGAAACCAACTCACACTAATCGGTACCTGCACGCTGAGAGCCACCACCACCCAGCTCAAAAGTATTCTGTTCTGCATACGTTAACTGCCCGAGCCTACCGGATAAGCGATGAAAATAATTTCAAAGAAGAATTAAAGGAGCTACAAAACACGTTTCGTGCCAACGGCTATGATGACAACATCATAAGGAAGGTAGCTAAAACTAAAGGGAGCAGAACACGAGAAGAAGGCAAAGAAGAGAAGCTTCCACTGGTATACTTACCATATGTAGAAGGCGTCAGTGAACGGCTAGGCAACATCTTCCGCCGACGAGGTTTCAGACCGATTTTTCGAAGCAGTCACAGGATCCACGAAATGATAGGTTCCACCAATGATGCAGTCAACCATCTTAACACTGCAGGTGTTTACGAACTACGGTGTGAATGCGGAGATGACTACATAGGAGAAACAGGAAGACCTATCAACTTATGAGTAGCAGAACACGAACGCTACGTACGACTACAACAACACAATAAATCGGCGATAGCGGAACACCACCGTGACTGTGGACAACCTATCAGGTTCCAGGAAGCACGAGTACTGGCGAAAGAATCGTGGATGCGAGAACGCAAAATTCGGGAGGCGATCGAAATTATTAAGCAGCCTGACAACATCAACAGAGAAGATGGCTACAAACTCCCAGCGTCCTGGCTGCTGGCCATACCAGTCCAACGGGCCGCGAGCGGCCGCGGGGCAGAAGCTACACGGGACACGGACGTGTCTACACAAACAGCTGTAGAGCAACTGTCAGTCCACTTCCGCGCACAACAGGAGGAAAACTTGCCGACTAGAAGCGGAACGCTGATTGGCGGTCAGCTACCAATCGTTGACGACATGGATATCCACGAATAGCCCCTTTCCTTCCATCTTCCCTTACGTCATGACTAGCCAATCATTTTAGAGGGCCAATTAAAATTCTACAACTGTGACGTCAGACATCGATAGTCTGTAATAAATAGTAGCACCTACCCCATGCAAAACCAGTTGTGCCCTGAGGAAGGCCGTTGCAATTCGGCCGAAACGTCGGTTTTAATTTATTATTGTTGTTAGTTTTTTAGAGATGACGCGGCATATTACCCAGAAGAATTTTAATCACTATGACACCGGCCGCGGAAGGCTACGTTCTTGAATCTGCTCTAGTCCTGAATCCCTCGACCATTACACCAACAACCTGAAAACAGCTTTCGCATCCCGCAACTACCGTCCCAACCTGGTACAGCAGCAGATAACCAGAGCCACTTCCTCATCCCCTCAAACCCAGAACCTCTCACAGAAGAACCCCAAAAGTGCCCCACTTGTGACAGAATACTTCCCGGGACTGGATCAGACCTTGAATGTGGCTCTCCAGCAGGGATACGACTTCCTAAAATCCTGCCCCGAAATGAGATCCATCCTTCATGAAATCCTCCCCACTCCACCAAGAGTGTCTTTCCGCCGTCCACCTAACCTTCGTAACCTCTTGGTTCATCCCTATGAAATCCCCAAACCACCTTCCCTACCCTCTGGCTCCTACCCTTGCAACCGCCCCCGGTGTAAAACCTGTCCTATGCACCCTCCAACCACCACCTACTCCAGTCCTGTAACCCGGAAGGTGTACACGATCAAAGGGAGAGCCACATGTGAAAGCACCCACGTGATTTACCAACTGACCTGCCTGCACTGTGACGCTTTCTATGTGGGAATGACCAGCAACAAACTGTCCATTCGCATGAATGGACACAGGCAGACAGTGTTTGTTGGTAATGAGGATCACCCTGTGGCTAAACATGCCTTGATGCACGGCCAGCACATCTTGGCACAGTGTTACACCGTCCGAGTTATCTGGATACTTCCCACCAACACCAACCTATCCGAACTCCGGAGATGGGAACTCGCCCTTCAGTATATCCTCTCTTCTCGATATCCGCCAGGCCTCAACCTCCGCTAATTTCAAGTTGCCGCCGCTCATACCTCACCTGTCTTTCAACAACTTCTTTGCCTCTGTACTTCCGCCTCGACTGACATCTCTGCCCTTACTCTTTGCCTTTAAATATGTCTGCTTGTGTCTGTGTATGTGCGGATGGATATGTGTGTGTGTGTGTGTGTGTGTGTGTGTGTGTGTGTGTGTGTGTGTGTGTGTGAGTGTACACCTGTCCTTTTTTTCCACTAAGGGAAGTCTTTCTGCTCCCGGGATTGGAATGACTCCTTACCCTCTCCCTTAAAACCCACATCCTTTCATTTTTCCCTCTCCTTCCCTCTTTCCTGACGAAGCAACTGCCAGTTGCGAAAGCTCGTAATTCTGTGTGTGTGTTTGTGTGTTTTGTTCATGTGCCTGTCTGCCGGCGCTTTCCCGTTTGGTAAGTCTTGGCATCTTTGTTTTTAATATACTTCAGTTGGTTATCTACATCCATTTCTAAAACCTCTGTGTTAGTTAACACAGCTTAGTGACTCATGACTTACACTCAATTCAGTGTTGGTGTTGTTATTTCTTTGAATAGAAATGTATACTTTTGTCTTCTTTATGTTAAGTGTTATTTTATTGTCCTCTAACCATATATTTACTCTATTAGCATCAGCTTTGCACAGCAGTAGTTCTAGTGACACATCTGCGATTATTTTGTTGCTGCTGTCAGCAAACAGAATTTTGTCTGCCTGCAAGACTCTTTCAGGGAAGTCATTAATATGGATCAGTGCTCGACATACTCCCTGTGAGACACCTAGGTTGACATGTTCCGCATCTGATACATGCTCCTCTATGGAACTGAGATTTCTATTGGCCTGTGAAATTTCTACTCTATGTACTGTATTCATGAGATATGGCTGGAACCCATGTTTACTACTCCTATTATTCCCAGTGCCTCCAGTTTGTGGCTAAGTATTTTGTGATCTACTCTGTTGAACGCCTTGGGCAAATCTAAAAAAAAAAAATTCTTTCATACAATAGTGTCTACCCAGAGCCCCCATTATGCTTTTAGTAAATTCTGCTATTCCTGTTTCTGGACTACTGCTAGTCTGAATTCAAATTGTGTTTCTATTAGCAAATTATATTATTAACGTAGTCAATAAGTCTATCTTCCACATCTGTTTATGATATCTGAAAATGAAGATCGAGTGATATCAGTCTACATTTTCTATGTTCTCAGTATCACTCTTTTTGTTTACTGGTAAACTCCAGTTTGTTTAAGTATTCCGGAAAGGTAACTGAAATGAATGATTAATTTAGAATGTGTGTTAAGGGCCCCTTGAGCCTACACACTGGAAATCCATCTAGCTCAGTTTACTTGGGATACAAATTAACGCTCCTCTGTCCCTTACTTGGAATTTATTTCTCTCTGATTTCTCTCTCCATTTCCTTTCTTAACAACTGTTCAGATTGCTTTGCTGTGATTGCCCAAATTGTATACAATTCTCTCATTCATGACTTTTCTGCTGCTAGCAACATCTTCCTGTTTATTCTTTTGTATTTTTATAGTAATCTAGAAACTGCATGTCACTCAACTATGCTTGTAAAACAACAACCCTTTAATGTTTTCCTTAGTTCTGGGATCAGAAAATGTCATAGGTGGCCACAGGTGGTGACTTGGAGGCTGGGGTATCATTACAGTATTGGTTATGGCAAAAAATTCAGAAACAAGCAACAAAGTGTGAGTAGATGCATTACTGTGATGCAGAAATCATTAATTGTTTTTCCACAAATTCAAGCATTTTTTCCACATTGTTTCAAGCAAATGTAAGTAGTACTTCTTATCGATGGTTCATCCCTATGGCAAGAACCCAACAGTGCAGTACACGTTAAAATCGAAAAACAGAGTAAGCACCACATTCATATCTGACCACACATGAGCTTTTTTGATCTTTGCAATCCATAATTCTTCCATTGGGATGACTGAGTCACATTTTTGATGCATATCCATAAAGACATGTTTCATCACAATGGTTCTGCATCACTGTTGACTCTATGATGTTGTTGGAACTACCAAAACACAGATAACCTTGTTTTACTTCATCTAGTGACTCTTAAGCAAATTGAATTCACTGTAGTTTCTGTTCACAATTAAATAATTTTGGAACAAATTTTGCCATCTCTTATTTCATACCTAAAACATATGAAAAAATGGCATCACATGAACCTGCTGATATGCCATCATCATCAGCCAGCAACTTCCCTGATTTGATGATCGATCATAATCACTTTCATTTTTTCCATATTTCCATTGTTGTTAATGTGCTGGGGTATCCACAGCCCTAGCCATCTCCAATGTTTTAATGGCTTACTCGTATATCAACCATGAACCATTGTTTTGTTCATAGCAGATTCACCAAAAGTGATATTTGAAATATGACAGACTGCTACTTACCAAACAGAAGAGACATTGAGCAGTAGAAAGATACATATAAAGTGCATACAAAAGTAGATTAAGTTATCAGACAAACTCCTTCCTCAGACATAGAAAACACAAATACACACAAACATAGGGCCATTGTGATCTCCGTATGCTAAGATCTGAATGGAATGAGAGTAATCATGGCTGGGGTAGGTAGAGGCAGTACAGAAGAGGCATTGGACAGGGTTGGTGAGGGGCACCAGCTTAGGGCTGGGGAGATGCTATAGTGATGCCTGTTTGAGTGTGCAGGGACATTGTGGGGACAAGATGGAGGGATGTCAGGTGCATCACTGGGAAGCTGTGCTTGGAAGGATAAAAGGGAGAGGAGAGAGAGAGAGAGAGAGAGAGAGAAAGGGAGAGGAGAGAGAGAGAGAGAGAGAGAGAGAGAGAGAGAGAGAGAGAGAGAGAGAGAGAAAGGGAGAGGAGAGAGAGAGAGAGAGAGAGAGAGAGAGAGAGAGAGAGAAGGGGAAACGACTACGCCACTGGGAGCACAGCAGGGATACGAGAGACTGGAATGGGAGGAGGGTAGGGGATAGATGCAGGTGGGGCAGGGAAGGTTGAAGGTCAAGGCTAGGGGGTTACAGAAATGTAGAATATGTTATAGAGAGAGAGTTCCCAGTTGCACAATTCAGAGAATCTTATGTTAGTGGGAAGAATGCAGATGGCACAGCCTATGGAGCAGTCACTTCAGTCAAGCACACCGTGTTGTGTATCATGCTTAGGAACTTAGAAGACCAACTGTCTCTTGGTCACTGTTTGGTGGTATCCATTCATGCAGACAGACAACTTGGCCATGTAGAATGCCACAATTTTTGTAGCCAACGGCAGACAACATGCCTGCTTCCACAAGTAGCCCTGCCTTTGATGGGGTGGGAGATGTCTGTGACAGTGATGGAGTAGATGGTAATGGGAAGATGTATGAAACATGTCTTACATCCTGGTCTATCAGAGAGATATGAGCCAGGGGACAAGGGGCTGGGAGCAGTGGCCAAATAGGGAAGGACAAGGATACAGTGCAATATGGGTGAGGAAGGACTTGGTCCAATAGCTTGATATACCATTAAATGTACTTTAAATGTGCCTGTCTGCCACTCACTCTGCCTTTGTGTGAAGAAGAGCAATTTATCCCATTTCATTGTTGTTATTCCATCCCAGAATTTTCTTCATTCAAAAGCAATATTTAAAATTCCAAAAACTTCAATTTTATTCCATTCATACTGCAAAATTTAATACAAATTCTTTGTCCATTTTTATATATAACAAATAATTGCCGATGCAAAAACACATAACCTTTTTCACAGCTGACAAAAAATTAAATATCTGATGTGCTAACACTCTACAGATAATGTAAACATGTTTAGCAACACAACAATGACAAAACTGCACAAATCAGATTAACACAACATGCAAAATTACAAAATTCGCATTACTTTAACTCATCTTGTATAACAAATTTCTCTGAAATACTACCAAGTGGCCTCGCTCTGATTCACTTATTTTCTGCAACTACTGGTTGCTTCTTGACAAAGCATTCTCTCCATTTTCACTTCTTAATGCGGGGAACAATGTATTTAAAAGCCTCATACTGTTAAAAACAGAGCCCATTTATGTTCTGTGTGTACATTATCTTGTTATAGTGTGAAATGTGTTGGTTGGTTTACAAAAGAAATGAACATTTTCAGTGTGGAAGGTGAGTAAAAAAAATATGATTATCTCTTTAGAAGCAATTTGGTATTGATACAGAGTGAAGTGGGAGATGGCATATTAACCCTGCAATATTATTAGACTCATTCCAGAATACTGTCAGATGGTTCAGCTTACACTGACAGCTCAAACAGCACTGAACATACAGCAGCAAGTTCTAACAGCAGCATGCTTGTTTCTCTGCGAGAATGATGATGAGGCTCAGAGTAGCAAAAGTAAAGTTACAATTCTACATAACATTACTCTATATGACTAATTAATGAAAATGCTCTTAAATATTCGTCACCATTCATACAAATCGCAAAAATCACAAAAATTAAACATTCTAATGTCACTACCCACAGAACGATAATTTATGTGTTATTTTATTTAATGCTCTACCAATAATGATGAAACTATTCTTTCAATGATGGAAGTGTTACCATAAAAATTTCATAGCCTAAATAACATCTGACTGACAAGAAGCTATTCTGTGACACAGAAGCATAACAGACAGAATCCACTCAGTACAGGAATTTTGCTACACAAAAAACTTCAAAAAAGAATATCAAGAATACAAGATAAAATTAAATGAGGACCCTGCACAAACAAAGAAGACACTCCAACAATTTATCACAATATTTAGATCAAAGTCTAAATTCCTGTTAAGACTGAAATCATACTAAACAGGTTTTTAATTTTTCAGTATGTGTAAACGGCTGCTTATGTTCCCTGAAACAATACTGTTAAATTTGTAGAATGAAATAGCAGACAGAAACAACAACTGAGAAAGGGCAGAAGTTTCCCCACTCCCTCCCCTCTCTCACCAAAATAGTTGCCACATACTACCCCTCATTATGGGATTTATGGAACATGCTGCATAATTGAACAAACGGCCTTTAAAATGTAGGGTGCAAACTGTTATTTGTCCAAATAAAGAAATAAATAAATCAATATTGCATTCGATGGAATGCTTCTTTGTTGATAACAGTGAATAAAAAGTTTCATAACTGAATAATATAGAAATGTTACAGCTTAATGAAACAGTCCCACTGACTAACTTTTCACAAACAGTACTTACTTCTGCTGCACCAACTGAAGATACCATGGAATAATCAGCAATAGTCATAGACGTTCCAGCCACCCATTCCTTTCCTTCGAGAAAAGTATTTAGGAAATCATAGGCTTCTTCTATTTTCTTAAACTTTTCTGGCTCAAACTTTGGTGCTCCATAAAACAATACTGGGTACTGCAACGAAATTTCTGTCATTAGTACCATGAATACAATGTAATGGTACAGAATACATTAATCTCCCTTCTGTGTGTAGAACTGTCTTAGTCATTTACTAAGTTTCTTTATTATGCTGTTTTGGCAACTGCCATCATCAGATACCTGCAATTAAGAATACAGGAAAATAACAAGCAACATGTGTTTGCAACAACATCAAGCTACAAAAGATTAAAAAACAAAGTTAAAACATAATTATAAAACCACTCTCACACAAACTTAGAAATTGCAAAAGAAGGTCCGGTGTAAGGAATAAAAACATGTGCCAACTCAGAGTGTCAACTACCAGCCTGGCTCACAAATTTCACAAAGCTGCAGGTTTCAGCTGCCAGATGGTGCCAGTGTGGAGAACATTACCTTCAAATTTTATTGATTTATTTTTTATTATTATTTTTAGTTTTGCAGCAAACAACCTGCCTCATAAATCAAATTACTGGTTCTCCAGCAAGACAGATCTGCCATTCAAAGTATTTTGATTTGGTAATCAAATTATTTTAATCTTTATAATCTGTTTTACAAGTTTACATACACTCCTGGAAATTGAAATAAGAACACCGTGAATTCATTGTCCCAGGAAGGGGAAACTTTATTGACACATTCCTGGGGTCAGATACATCACATGATCACACTGACAGAACCACAGGCACATAGACACAGGCAACACAGCATGCACAATGTCGGCACTAGTACAGTGTATATCCACCTTTCGCAGCAATGCAGGCTGCTATTCTCCCACGGAGACGATCGTAGAGATGCTGGATGTAGTCCTGTGGAACGGCTTGCCATGCCATTTCCACCTGGCGCCTCAGTTGGACCAGCGTTCGTGCTGGACGTGCAGACCGCGTGAGACGACGCTTCATCCAGTCCCAAACATGCTCAATGGGGGACAGATCCGGAGATCTTGCTGGCCAGGGTAGTTGACTTACACCTTCTAGAGCACGTTGGGTGGCACGGGATACATGCGGACGTGCATTGTCCTGTTGGAACAGCAAGTTCCCTTGCCGGTCTACGAATGGTAGAACGATGGGTTCGATGACGGTTTGGATTTACCGTGCACTATACAGTGTCCCCTCAACGATCACCAGAGGTGTACGGCCAGTGTAGGAGATCGCTCCCCACACCATGATGCTGGGTGTTGGCCCTGTGTGCCTCGGTCGTATGCAGTCCTGATTGTGGCGCTCACCTGCAGGGCGCCAAACACGCATATGACCATCATTGGCACCAAGGCAGAAGCGAATCTCATCGCTAAAGACGACACGTCTCCATTCGTCCCTCCATTCACGCCTGTCGCGACACCACTGGAGGCGGGCTGCACGAAGTTGGGGCGTGAGTGGAAGACGGCCTAACGGTGTGCGAGACCGTAGCCCAGCTTCATGGGGACGGTTGCAAATGGTCCTCGCCGATACCCCAGGAGCAACAGTGTCCCTAATTTGCTGGGAAGTGGCAGAGCGGTCCCCTACGGCACTGCGTAGGATCCTACGGTCTTGGCGTGCATCCGTGCGGTGCTGCGGTCCGGTCCCAGGTCGACGGGCACGTGCACCTTCCGCCGACCACTGGCGACAACATCGATGTACTGTGGAGACCTCACGCCCCACGTGTTGAGCAATTCGGCGGTACGTCCACCTGGCCTCCCGCATGCCCACTATACGCCCTCGCTCAAAGTCCGACAACTGCACATACGGTTCACGTCCACGCTGTCGCGGCATGCTACCAGTGTTAAAGACTGCGATGGAGCTCCGTATGCCACGGCAAACTGGCTGACACTGACGGCGGCGGTGCACAAATGCTGCACAGCTTGCGCCATTCGATGGCCTACACCGCGGTTCCTGGTGTGTCCGCTGTGCCGTACGTGTGATCATTGCTTGTACAGCCCTCTCGCAGTGTCCGGAGCAAGTATGGTGGGTCTGACACACCGGTGTCAATGTGTTCTTTTTTCCATTTCCAGGAGTGTATTTTAGTATATTGTTTGGCTACGTTTTAGTTCAATGTGTGCACTTTTTTTATTTACAGACACACATAATTATAATAGCAAATAATACTTTTATAATATCTTGTGAATGAAAAATGTAGTTAATACTAAATTCCATGTAGCTACTGTATACATATTATTCTGTGATAGATTCAATGCATAACTAATTAATGAAAAATCTCATACAAAGAGATAGAGGGGCTGGCCAGTACTTACCTCAGCTCAGTACAGCCGATAGAAACACAGAAAACAACAAAAACAAACAACCGAAAATTTAAGTTCCTAGCTTTCGGAATAAATGTTCCTTCATCAGGGAGGAGAGAGGGGAGAGAAAGGGAAGAAGGGAAAGTGGATTTAGTTACTCACAACCCAGGTTATGAAGCAACAGGGTTGTGAGTAACTGAATCCACTTTCCCTTCTTCCCTTTCTTTCCCCTCTCTCCTCCCTGATGAAGGAACATTTATTCCGAAAGCTAGGAACTTAAATTTTCGGTTGTTTGTTGTTTTTTGTGTTTCTATTGGCTGTACTTAGCTGAGGTAAGTATTGGCCAGCCCCTCTATCTCTTTGTTAGTAATTCAATGCATAACTATTGTCAAAATTGGATGAACTGCACCTGGATCAATTGGCATCAACTGAAAAGGCTAATTTTATGAGTATGCCACTACTTTCATTTGAATCATGTTTTTTGTGGGTTTTTTATTATTTGACTTTGAATGTTTGTCGGTGGAGGAATGGTTGGTATCTTTTATAGAGGTGGGTAGGTTCCGTGTAATAGGTTGGAGGTGCTGGTCTATGAGAGCAGAGATTCGCTCAGTGGGGGCACAGTAACTGGCTAGAACGGGGCATCATTGGTGACTATCCACAGTTCCTGTCCCTTTACCACACGGTGTCCTACTCGTCGCTGTTGCTGCCACCTCCCTGTACACTAACATTCCTAATGCCCATGGCGTTACCGCTACTGAACACTACCTTTCCCAACGCCTGATGGATTCCAAACCGACAATCTCCTCCCTAGTAGTCATGACCAACTATATCCTCACCCACTATTACTTCTCCTTTGAAGGCATTATCTACAAATTCAGGGTATGGCCTCCCACCAACCCACTGAGGAAGCATGTGACCTCTGCTCTGACTTCATTGTCACTCTTGAAGCATTTGCCACCGAAGTGTTCCTTTAGCTTGGGGAAGAAGTGATAATCACTGGGGGCCAAGTCAGGGCTGTATGGGCGACAGGGCATAAGAGTCCACCCAAAATTCTTGAAAAGCTCCTGTGTTTGATGAGCGACGTGGGGTCAAGTGTTGGTGTGAAGAAGCACTGCTCCCTCTGTCAGTCGTCCTCTCTGGTGATTCTGGATTGCTCGCCGGAATTTGGTCAATGTTTCACAATATCTGTCTGAGCTTATTGTCATCCCAGGTTGCATGAAATCTATGAGGACTGCCCACTTCCAATCCCAAAACAAGCCTCCATAACCTTTCCTGCTGACTGTATTTGTTTGAATTTCTTTGGTGGTGGTGAAACGGAGTGACGCCACTGACAAGATTGTTGTTTTGTTTCGGGAGTGTAATGAAACACCCACGTTTCATCTCTCACGATGACAGAGCCCAACAACTTCTCCTTGTTGCTTCCCTCCTCACATTGTTGAAGAAACTTGCGAGCACAGTCAAGGCATTGCTTCTTGTGTCCGTCAGTCGGCATCCGAGGGACCCATTGAGAACACACCTTGTGATAACCCAACGTTTCTGATAAAGTTCTTTCGATTAGGCCATGGGAAGCTTCAGGAATGCATTTGACTAGTTCAAGGCCAGTGACCCTCCGATCTTTGAGCAGTTGTTGTTGTTGTTGTTGTTGTTGTTGTTGTTGTTGTTGTTGTCTTCAGTCCTGAGACTGGTTTGATGCAGCTCTCCATGCTACTCTATTCTGTGCAAGCTCCCAGTACCTACTGCAGCCTACATCCTTCTGAACCTGCTTAGTGTATTCATCTCTTGGTCTCTCTCTACGATTTTTACCCCCCACGCTGCCCTCCAGTACTAAATTGGTGATCACTCGATGCCTCAGAACATGTCCTAACAACTGATCCCTTCTTCTAATCAAATTGTGCCACAAACTCCTCTTCTCCCCAATTCTATTCAATACCTCCTGATTAGTTAGGTGATCTATCCATCTAATCTGCAACATTCTTCTGTAGCACCACATTTCGAAAGCTTCTATTCTCTTCTTGTCTGAACTATTTATTGTCCATGTTTCACTTACATACATGGCTACACTCCATACAAATACTTTCAGAAATGACTTCCTGACACTTAAATCTATAATCGATATTAACGAATTTCTCTTCTTCAGAAACGCTTTCCTTGCCATTGCCAGTCTACATTTTATATCCTCTCTACTTCGACCATCATCAGTTATTTTGCTCCCCAAATAACAAAACTCCTTTACTACTTTAAGTGTCTCATTTCCTAATCGAATTCCCTCAACATCATCCGACTTAATTCGACTACATTCCATTATTCTTGTTTTGCTTTTGTTGATGTTCCCTGGGGCACACCTGAAGTTACACCTACATCTGATGTTGATTCTTCATCCAAGATAACATGTTGCATCCTTCCTACAAAAAAGTCCTCAATCCAGTCACAAATACCACTCGATACGCCTTATGATCATACTTTTGACAGTAAGCGTAGGGGTGGTAGTGAGTCAAATGCTTTTTGGAAATCAGAAATTACAGCGGCTACACAATTGCCTTGATCCAAAGCTTTCAGTATGTCACGTGAGAAAAGTGTGAATTGTTACACAAGATCAATATTTTCGGAAATTCTGCTGGTTGGCATGGAGGAGCCCATTCTGTTCAAGATACATCATTATGTTTCACCTTAGAATATGTTCTAAGATTCTACAACAAACCGATGGTAGTTTTGTGGGCCACTTCTACTACCCTTCTTGTAGACAGGTGCCTCTTTCCAAAAACTGGGCACAGTTTTTTGTTCGAGGAATGTACGACAGATTTTAGTTAGATGAGGGGCTAGATCAGCTGCAAATTCAGTATCGAATCTGGCAAGGATTACATTGGGCCCTGAGCCTTGTTCAGTTTTAACCATTTCAGCTGTTCTCAACACCACTGACACTAATACATATTTCATTCATCTTCACAGTGGAGCAAGAATTAAACTGGAGTAATTTTCCGAGTTTTCCTTTGTAAAGGAACATTTAAGCACTTCAGTTTTTGCTTTGCTACTTTCAGTTTCAGTTCTAGTCTCATTCACTAGAGACTGGGCACTATTATGACTTAGTACAAACACAGTCTGAAGTATGAGGGTTGTTTGAAAAGTTCTTGGAACAGAATACACAAGAAATACTTACATCACTGAAACTTTTTTTTTTATTTTTCAATGTAGCTTCCTTGTAGATTAATGCACTTGGTCCAACAATGTTCCAGTGCCTTGATCCCACCTCAAAAATAAGTTTCCTCCAGGCCTGCAAAACAGTTGTCTACTCCAGCTATCAATTCTTCGTTTGAAGTGAATCTTTGTCCACCAAGAAAAATTTTCAGATTTGGCAAGAGATGGAAGTCTGTCAGACCCATATCAGGTGAATAATGTAGTGTGGCAACAATTCATACCTTAGATCACGTAATTTTGCCATGGTGACAACACGTGTGCAGGTGCACATCAAGAGTGATGGGACATATCTTGCAGATAATTTTTTCATTTCTAATGCTTCCATTGAATGTGATACACAATTTCTAATGACATCTGTCAAGCATGAGCAATTTATCTCACTTTCAACCAGTGATCCTCCATGAACATTTTGTGCAATTTTGCAATGATTTCTGGGGTAGACACATATAGGCCGACCACTGCGCGGATAGTCATCTAACCTCTCCCAACCAAATTTAAATTCATTTGTCCACTAGGCAACAGCTGAATATGAAGGAGCAGTGTTCCCCAGTGTATTCTGGAAATCGCCGTGAATGTTCTTTGCTTTCATACCTTTGTTTACGAAGTACTTAATCACTGCTTGAATCTCGATTTTTTCGATCTATGCAAATCACTATGCGGGAACAACAACAGAGCCATGTCACCGGCATAGCTCTCTTCCAATAGCACTGATGTGGCACTCGTTTACAGGCAACAGTCCAATGAATATCATGTGAACAACTCATTGCACTAGCACTGACCTCTTGTGGTGATTCCGAGAACTTTTCAAACTACCCTCATGACATTCAAAATTTTCATTAAACTAAAATGTGTTATGAACCATAGTATGATTTCAATTATTAGTAGGCATTTGAAATTTAAGGTCGAAACATGTGGTAACATCACAACAAGTAATGCTCACAGGGCTCTGCCACAATGCTGCACTTTCCATGTGAATAAAAAAATCCCTTGAAGTATATACACCTCCTACAAACATCATATAAAATATCAGATATTCATTTGTTGTGGGAATCTCCGTGTATCTAGAAAACTACTGAACTCAATGCAATTCTTTCAGTAATGTCTCTTTCCAAATTTGTGTATCACATTATGTTTGATATGTAAATTATTCATGGAACAACATTTATTCTTGCAATTTTTGTCAATATTTAATAATTATGAAATTTAAATTTTCTATTTTCTTCAGAAATCACGTAAAAAACCTAAAATTTATGTATGGTATAGCCCTTCATCGTGCTTTCTCTATGCCCACCTTTGAACTACTTTTGTATCACATCATAAGGGATGCGAAAATAAATGTTACTGCAATTTTCTCCTGCAATGGCTCTCTTGTGAACTGGCATGCACAATGATTTGCATAATTGAAGAGGCAACACAGTGGGAGTTGTTGATGCTGGCTCCCATTGGTATATTGCTGGAGGAAGCAGCTACGTTAAATTGGACTACAGTTACATAGGATAAATTTATGCAGTTGATACAGGAGGAGCTAAACAGTACTGACCCATGATTCTGCTAATTTTTAAGTCTTGCATGTAGCAGATTTTTCTCATAATGTGTTGTTCTGTAACTAATGACATTATATTTAATATTATGTTAGAGAAGAATAAAATTTACATTTGGTTGCAATAACATGGCCAACATAACTTCTTAATACACATAAAGTAATTGCAGTTAAAATAGCCACTTTGGAAAGCAAACTTTGGCAATCCTTTTTAGGTTTTCTTCTTTCCATAATGTAACAGCAGCCTTACAAAAACTGGTTAATCTGTCTGTTGCAAATACAATACAGTAGAACAGGAGTCACTACCAACTTTTCACCGAGTATGATCCAGTGCCATGATCATTTGGGGAAATGCAACTACAGTCGAAAAAGCTGTTACTCTACATAAGTGTGCTCAGAATACTGCATAAAGTTGATAACCGAACATCATGTAGAGGCTTCCTGCAGCTTCCACAGCTTTGGAGGCACAAGTCATGACAATACGTGGTGTGCAAGTCACAGTAAACAGTGTTGCAATTACAGACAGCTATTTGTATCCAAACGGTTGTGTGCCCAAGTGACACCATGCTGACATTCGTTTACTCACAGATACTTTGCTTACTGATAGCCACTTGATGGCAGTTCAGGTCCGGGCTCCAGCATAACTGCCAGCCACCATTGAGCCTACTCTTCAGACAAAACCTGCCGCTACCACTGCCCATCAGACGGTGCACAGTCTCACCCTTTCACCACGATCACAGCCACTGGAAATCTGTCAGCCACTCTGAAAGACCCCATTCCACTAGACCTGCACTTGCACTGCCCACGAGCTCATGGCCTCATGGGACGATGTTGCTACGCATTCACAACACCTCCCGGCTCATCGCCACTACTGACAGCTGTGGATGTTGTCACAGTAAGCACTTGCTATGCATCATCACTGACGGAAATTTCAGTAGTCCTCATGTATGAACCTTCAATCTCTAAAGTTGTACTGGGTTAGTTCATGGTCAATAAACAAACATTTGTTATTCCAATGGGCATATTAATCACTACCTGGGTACAACATCTGGTCAGGGATACGTCAAAGGACAACGAGGATAATGTTTTTGTGTTGCGGTGCTCTTCACTTGTCTGTCATACGTGTTTACAGGCGATGAAGTTGGTTTCAAGCCACATGTGTGGTTTCTCGGTACAGTACACGCTCAAAATTTGATGGCTCCAGTGCCAACTCCTGGTTTCATCTTGACCACCTCCCCACCACCAAACCATGCTCAATGTTGTCCTTCTTTGTATGTGTTTCAGTGTTTCCTGGTGTGGCTTAATTTTTTTCTGGAGCAGTGTTTCGTCCTTTTTTCAGTTGATCAGTTCTGTTCATGTGTTAACTCACCTTGGTGGGACAACATAGTCATTTTATTGTGTTGCACCACTCTGTATTCAGATCCTACTAAAATGCACTGTTTCTGTGATGTACGAAGGGGTGGCCCCTGCATATTTCATTCGCCGCAATTACATGTATGTCGTGCAGGCCTCACTTTGTAGGTAATTTGGAAATACAAGAGCCATTAAGGTACTGTGTAGTCATGACACCAGCATTTGCCACAATGTTCTGGAGCATCAGCATTGCCAGTACATGACGTGAAAATCACAGTCGACAGTGCTGCAGTCATGGGCACTAACTTATATCCACATGGACGTATTTGTCCTCAGGCAGGTACTTAAGACTGCGCTCTGCCCCTGAAGAAGCAGTTACATCCCAAGCTCAGGGCAACCAACAGCCACTTGGAGACTCCACTATGGACCACATATGCTGCTGCCATCTCCACTGCTCACCAAGGTGCCAAGTCACACTTGTTGTGAGCCACATCTGATACCGCACTTTTGCCAGCTGCTCAGAGGACCCTGCTTTACAGTAGTAATTGTGACTGCTCACGACTCACTGCCTCATGTGAGTGAGTCATTACTAATAGCACTTGCTGCTCATCTGGAGGCTGCCTACAAGCTCATCAGTTTGTGGAACTGTGCCTTTATTAATCTTCCCTGCTCCTGCAAACACTGCTGTTCTCAAGATGTGTAGACAATATTCTTTTTGTAAACTGTAGGTCTCACCTCACCAAGTCTTACTCCTCAGTAAGAGAGTAGCACATTGTCAATGAGGTAAAAAAAAGTTTCATGGAGTTTTCTAGTGCTCTTCTCTCACACACAGTACCTCACTTGCGGCAAGGTGAAAGGTTTTGTGAGATGTTTCAGAGCTCTTCTCTAGTCCACTGTACTTTATTGGCAATAAGTCAATTTTGCTCATGTCTTACAAGTGTGTTTTCATGTCTTCTTGTTCTCCTCGTCAGCCATACACTTAACTGGCAACGAGGTAAAAGGTTTCATGTTTCTGTATTCTTCAAATGTGTTTTAGTACTACTTGCTGAGTATTAGTTCTGTTTTGCCATAGTATGTAGGCAATGGTGTTTGTCGCATTCAATAATTTCTATAACCAAGCCACGTTTCTCATCTATGCATGCTTGTGAACCGAGTTTCTCAGTAATTGTCTTTTCTCCATAGTTCAGGTAGTCTGTTCATATGTTTTATGAGTAGGCATTCTGTTAGTTGATGCTGTTGGTGTAAGTTTCTTTTTTCCATTCATATAAGGGTTGAGTGCCATTTTTCCTTTATCATGCCTGTCAAACTATCAGAGCTGTCTACCTTAAGTAGCTCAATTACAGGAGCGTAACCCAGCACACTCAGGCTTTTGCTTCTACAGCTGTATCTCAGCATGCCGCTCCTGCACTTGCATCGCCTTTTCATGTGGACTTGGACCTGTACCAGCAACAGTTGGAGTTACATTTTATAGCCTACATAACACAAGAGACACAACATAGTGCTAATTTTATTGCCAATGTGGGTGCAGAAATTTTCTGCACACAATGCAATTTTCCCAGGCTCTTGTCTGGATAATGAAAGACTACGGGTTGTTAGTGGAACAATTATATGTGCATTTTTGTTGTGAAATTTGCCTTTGGTCGAGCAGTGCTTGTGCTAAGGTCTCGGTTAATGATGGGCTCTTACCCACAATCTTTGAGTAAGCCTGTTCGTGTACAATGTCTGGATAGGATGACCAGAAGTTTAGTTGTGTGTGTGGCAAGCTGGGCCACCTTCAGTCAGATCGTGTGAACTATTGTTTTACTGGGCGGCCCTCGGTTCTATGGTGGCAGTCCCACCATCCTCAGGCCAGCCCTTGCCAGTAATGCCACTGGATGCTGACTCTCTCGTCATTGGCATCAGTCCTGTCAGTACCAACCCTCTCAGAGCCAGCCCTTACATCAGCATCAGCGTTGTTATGGCCAGTCCTCTTCTCTTCGTCACTCCTACTGGTGCCACCCCTCTGAAGGCCAGACTTCCTGTTGTTGCCCTGCCAGTTGGCGATGACATCAGCCCTATGTCTGCATGTCACCCACCACCTCTGTGTGTGTAGCATTGGGCTCACTTTCTTGTGTTGCTTAGTGGTTCAGTTCAGCGTATTCATGTATTTGGTGCTGAGCTTTTTTATGCAACGTTTGTGTGCTTTTTCTTGTCTTGTGTATCAGATGTCATGGGTCCTACACCACATGCTCAGCACTCTTGTTCAAATATTCATGTCATGTCTTGGGTTCTGTTTGCGCATGATGTTCTGGTTATGTTCAATGCTTGTGGAATGCAATGTTTTGTTAAAATCTTTAGTTACATGTTGATCATTTCCAACACACGTTTACACAATGGCTGATGTACTGTTGTTTTGTTCCAGCTGCTCAAACAGTCAGTGCTGGCAGCAGTGGAGTGCCTCCTCCCCTGTATGCAGCACTTCTCTGAGATGGTTGCACAATCTCTCTCTCTCTCTCTCTCTCTCTCTCTCTCTCTCTTTCTCTTTTAAGGGGGAGGGATGTTGAGTATGCAGGGCTGGCCCCCGCAAATTTTAGCCAAAACATTTAACGTGTATCGTTTTGCACGTTAGGTATGGCCCCTGCCTCATCTAGGTGTTAATTTGTATTTAAAAAAAAAATAAAAAAAAGGCACGGTACTATGTACAGTCAAGCCACCAACAGCCACTACAGTGCCCATGGGTACAGTGCCTTGAGACTACATGTCGTCCAAATTACAACACACAGTGCTGCAGTTGCTGGCTCTAACTCATGACTGCATGGTCATGTGTAAATATAATACCATGTGTGTATGCTTCTGCAGTTGTGTACTTAGTTCACCGATCTGTCGAGGGAGACACAGTTACTCCTGAGCTCTGAGCAACCAACAGCTGCTTTGAGTTTCTGCTGTTGTCCACGACTGCCACTGCCACTCTCAATGTCCATGAAGGTGCCAAGTTTCCCTCATTGTGAGCCACATCCAATGCTGTGTTTCTGCCAGCTGCTCTGAGGACACTGTATGGCCATATTTGTTGTCACTTTTTGTGAGCTCATCTCCTTGGGGGACCATATCATTACCAGTAGGTTGCCTATGAGCTCCTATCCCTGTAGGACAGTGTTGTCGCAGCACGTACTGTTCATTGGGAGGCTGCCTACAAGCTCATCGCCTTGTCAGGCTGTGTCATTATTAATCTTCCCTGTTTCTCAAGACATTGTTGTTCTCATGTGTAGAAACTACTCTCAGGAGATGTATCTGGTTTGATTCTTGTAATAAACAGCTGTAATTGTAACAAGTGTGTCTCACTTCACCAAGTCTCACTCCTTGGTAAGCGAATACTACTCTTCCAACCTCACGCTGGACCAGGACTTTTCATGTACCAGACATGGACTTTTCAATTGTTGGAATCAGTATCACTGTTGAATTGTTTGGTTGTCTCGATTCTGGTAGGCATCCCTTTGAAACTTGTCTTCACACTTCTCAGCACATGTAAGCTCTTGGCAATGTTCTCTCTTCTGCATAGTTCGGACGATCTGGTGACGAGTTCTTCCAATGTACACTCTTTGACATAAAACTCGACCGGCAGCCGGCCGCTGCATTGGCTAAGTCCGCGTCGATCACAACATGGGACAAATAAACTGACCAGCTCGCTTATTCTCTAAGTCCGGCTATATGCACAATCTGGCAACACTGTAGACTGCCCCACTTCCTGCAGGAAGTCTTAACCCATGTTAGAGGAAACGTATACTGTTTATGCCCGTGGTCTAGTGGTAGCACATGTTGTTCCTATCTACAATGTCTCTGGATCGAGACCCGATGGAGCAGAAGATTTTATAGCCTCTTCTGTTGGAATGCTGAAGGCATGAAATTAGTGGTAGTGCAGATTCAATCTATTTCACTTTCTGACACACCGATAACTAAATTTTATCCAGTAACCATTTTGCGGCAGATTTCTCGCAGACTGTCGTCCTCGGGACTCCGTATGTGGCAAAGCTCCGGGATCCATTTGCTGGCGACCGCCAGCAGCTGTAGCGACAGAGGTGACGCTGCACTCTCCCCTTCTTTATCGAAAGCGCCTGCTACCGCTCATCGCTTTCCATAATTTAAAACACTTTATTACTATTAAATGTTGCTCCACAGAAAATTTCTATGATTTCCATTTGCGCTCGTAAGCAACGAAGATTACTGTATTACATTAATCGGCAAGAGCTGAGTATGGCCCGAAATTAATTTTATAGACTGGGACGAAATTAAACCACCTCACTACTTTCGATGAATTTATAAATGTTTTGTACCTCATTTCTTTTTCTTTTAAAGTCATTTATTTGTGCAATTTTTGGCCAATATTTGGATGTTTTCGTCAAGGCAGAGTGAGCGTCTGTGGTGTAAAGTGTATTACAGTTTTTGTTTCATTCTTATGTTAAGTCTAAGCGATAGACTGTGTGAATATCTTGCAATGCTTGCTCTGTAGCAGTGCAGGAACACTGCACATTTGGAGTTCCATGTATGGATTCATGAAATATTTAACATTAATCGGAGGTCATAATTAAGGTCATCAGACTTAAACCAGAAAAAGTTACCGTTTTTGAGGTTTCAGAGAATGGAAAGGAATTGCTAACGCAGGTGTCAGTAAACCTCTACAGTTAAATGCTATTGCAAAAATTTAAAGGAAAGGAAGTATATTAATCAACATGTTCACTTCATAAACAACCTCCTGACATGTTAGACCTATATGATGAACAAAGTTCAAATTCGTATCGTTGACAGTTGGTTTGAATCTTTTCAGAAACTAGTTTACAGTGAAGCACCTTCGCATTTGCAAAGCAGACCTCCACCGGGACCAGCCGCCAAGAGGATAACATTACAAAAAAACAATGATTAGGCTACTTAGTATATGATAGAGAATACAGATTTCAAGGAGGAAACGTATGAAGACGCAGACTTCCTCGTTATCCATATGTGCGGCATATCTTTTGTGTTAACGGAAGTAATATCCCGCTTCACCTCTTCTTAATTCGCAAATGAAGTGAATGCCATGAGGAATCAAATATTTGTTGACCGACATCCAGATTGTTTAAAATGTTGTCATGCCATGCTGCACTCCTCTCTTGTTCACAGACTTCTCCGTCAGACATTCCTTTGGTACTGGTCCAGTCCTTGCACATGATGCCATCGGACTCTGACCCACTCATCGCTGGCCTTTAGGCAGCCAGCCCACACTGTCTGCTCACTCACTGGCCCTGTCGCATCCAGTCTTTTAATCACTTCTTGCCATATCTCAGACGGCCCTCACAACACCTTTCCCAGTCATCGTCATGACTTGTGCCACTGTCGTATCTCTTTTGTGGCCTTCTCTGCAATCGTCTCCACCCGTTGTTGTGGCCAGCCCTCTTGATGTCACTCGTGACAGTCACCACTAACAGTGCTGCTGCAGCCTCCTCTGCAGCTGTTCCAGCATGCAGCCAGCCACCCCTGCTGTTGTGCCTTGTTGAACACTTTGCTGCCAGCCCTGCCTTTCTCACTACCTACAGCGGCCAGTTGCTGTCCCTTATGCAGAATCTTGTGCTTATTTCATTGGGATCATTTTTTTTTTTTTTTTGTGTTCACTGACTGACTATCCTGTTGTTTTGTTCCAGTCTGCTCTTGAGGATGCTCTGTGTCTCATATTTGGCCCCCACACTTGTAGATACACTTTGTGGGCCCGATATGTCCACCACATAAGTGCGGGATGTGGTTTGTCAACAGAAAAATCACAGAGCTGTTTACCGCCAAGCCTCCTTCAGCAACCAAAGCATCTGGAGGGCAATCCATGCGATATGTCGCATGCAGATCATAGTAAACAGTGCTGCAATCGCAGACACATATCAGTGTTAACGAGGTCATGTATCCACATGACACCACACCAGATTCCTCTGCTCATTGATGCTTAGATCACCACTCGGCCCCTCAGTGAACATTTGATCAACGGGTACCAGACCAACCACTAGCCTGTGCCTCAAGCCTAGGCTTTGGACCATGCCTGCCACTACCCATCAGACATAGCCAACTTGCATCTTCACCAGGATCACAGCTGCTTGATCCTAGACTTCAGACATCCATCAGCCCTCATTCCACCCAATCTATGCCTGAACTTCCCAGTACCTCATAACCTTGAGGGATCTTGTCACTATGCATCCATGGCACCTCCCTGTTCATAGCCACAACCAACAATTATGGACTTCATTGAAATGGGCACTCACTATGCATCATCACACAAGGACATTTCAGTTGTAATCAAGTGTGGACCTTTGTCCTCTAAAGCTCTACTTAGTTTGTGGTCAATAAGCAACCACCTGTTATTCCACTGTGCGTATCAGTCACTACCTTGTTACACACCTTGGGCAACGATACTTCACGAACCACAGTAAAACATGGCATTTTTAACAAACACAAATAATCGTGATTAGTGAGAGAAAAAATTCTACCATCAACTGGGTATTAATGCCTGACCTTGGGATTTAACCACTGATTTACTGTGTCACATTATTGGTAGCAAAACAAACCCAAAGGAAATAAATGACCAACAATGAAGAAACAAAATACTGAAGAGCTAACAATGAAATGAACTATGGCAGAAATAATTTTTGGACGGTAGTAATATAGAGCATTGGTGCTCTTCACCCCTCCCTCCCTAACAGTGCTATTGGTAATTTTTAAATATAGCTACTATTTTACAATTTTTATTGCCTTTTAACACTGCGTATTGAAGAAATGTAGTTTTACCCTTGCATAAATGTTGTTCTTGATCCAGTTGGTTTTATTTATATACCTTGTAACTAGCTTAACTGAGCACTCGGCCGGTTACATGAAAACAGTAGAATACATTGGGTGGAAAACTATCAGTAAGAAACTTGTAAAATTCGTTAATTGTATCTCACAGTTTTGGGCCATACAAATACTATAATGACTGGTTTCGACTCCTTAGTAAGTCAGAGATTTTGAATCCGTTACACAGTAACTTAGAAACTGAACAGGCTGAGAGAGGCCTTTCTTGGATTATTTTAGTTACAATGTTACTATGTAACGAATTCAAAACATTTGATGGCAACTTACCACGAAGAAGAACCAGTCTACTATTGCATGATATGTTGCTGAGAAATACAATAAAATATTTTGTTACAGAATGGTCACTACGTTCCAGTTAATCAGTATGCCTAGCCTGTATATAATATTTGTTATACAAGCTTGTGTCTAAATGCTGATCTACTTTTCTTTAAATGTTTACACTTTGCATTTCTTTTATAATATCCTAATCAAACTTCACAGATATCTGCACACACTCTCTACGTTTAATCAATGAAAAACAACTATCTAGCTCTTAACCTATAAATCTGTTACTTACATAATAGTCAGCAAAGGCACCATAAAGTGTTGAAAGATCAAAGAAAAGCCTCTGATTCACAAGAGCTCTCTTCTTAGCATCCTTGGGATACAGGGAATCATCTTTGGCATACTGGTCCACTAAATAAGCAGCTATAGCACGGCTATTTAAAATGATAATTCATCAGAAACATTTCTTTCATATAAAAATCAATGCAAGTTAGAAGAGAAAATTACTGTTTTAAGGAAACAAGGATTTCAAAGAATTTTACTACCTCAAACTTGTTTTTGTGAATGTCATTAGTTTCTTATACATGCACACTATACCAAAATGTCCTGTACACCTTGACTGTGTCAAGAGTTTTAGTTCTACAGCATAATATACTAAATAAATCTGGCACCATTCTTTAAGAAAGTGACTATATTGTTTGCACAGCCTTCAAGAGCTCTATGACATTCCCATATACGAGGTCTGTTCAAAAAATTTTAGAACTTCGTCCACAAATTTTTTTTGTGCTTATCTTTTACTCATTGTGCATGGTCTCCTTGAAAATACTCTGCTCCGCAATTCAAACACTGCTTCCAATGCTGTTTCCAGTTCTGGAAGCAGTCTTGGTACGTCTCTTGCTGGACTGCACTAAGTGCCATCCTCGAATTTTCTTTTATCTCAGCTACAATTGCAAATTGTGGTGTGCGTACTGTAAGACCTTCAGTACACACACCATCAGATTATTTGACTTGTTCCTCTGTAGGCGAGTGTCAGCAATATGTTTCGAGGTCTTAACATGTTGTGTTTATCTTCTGCTGTTAGGTCATATGACAGAAAGGACACTTGCACGCTTAGAGTAGCAGATTCACGGTGACCAACTTTAAACAGAGCTTGATCAATTTTCACACACATTTATTAAAATAATAAAAAAGCATAAAAATTACTTAACTTAGTTCTGGATGCTATTGACAGTCTGAAGTTCCTTTGGTATTGGTATGTTAATCTTATTCTCACATATATATCTCTGATACTTGACAAAAGTGTCTATACATTTATCTTCATGGCTATGTACAGGAATATGGTAATCTTATTAGGCGCAGACTGAATCTTGACTATACACTGGTACAGACAAATGTAGAACTCGTACAGACTGGTACAGACTAATGCAGACTGGTAGAGACTGGTGCAGACAAATTCAAACTGGTGCTCGGAGGTCTGTACACTCATTGTAATACCTCGCGCATTCATGTATCACTGCACGAGTGTGAACCGCGAGGAGAAAAGGTTCTACGTTAGCAGCAATCTCATTGGCTGCATTACATATTAATACGCGGATCGGCAGAGACAGACTTTTTGGTCCGTCTCTATGGCAGCGCCATCTCTTAGTGCAGAGATGGACGATCGCTGCGCCTGCACTGTTGTTCTTAGCGGGGCGCGCTCTAGTGGGAAAGTTGTGTACACGTTGACTACACGGAACTATGTACACAACACAAATCTTTGTCCTTTCAATGGGGTTCTCAACTTTACAAAAAAACTTCAGCAGGGGTCACATCTGGAAAGTACAGATGATGAGGCAAGTACAGAGATGTCTTTTTTTTGTGCAATAATACTAACAGGGCTGAATGTGCAGGTGCGTTATTGCTACGCAAGTCATGAATTATCTCCCAACATTTCAGACCATTTCATTCTCATATCTCCTCACAGATGATGCAACACGTCCCGATATTACCATAGATTAACAGTTTGTCCCTGTGAGAGGAATTCATGATGAAATAATCCCTCAAAGTCAAAGAAAACCATCAGCATGACTTTGACCCGATCTGACAAGCTTCTTTTAGTATCATAGAATCTTTCCTGACCCATTGTGAAGGTTGAACCTTGGTCTCAATGTCATAACTGTAGACCCTCATATCTCATCACCAGTTAAGATTCTCTTGAGGAACATGTCTTTCTCAGTTGCGTGATCCAAAAGCCCTCCACAGATTGCGAGGAGAAGGGCTTTCTGGTCTTGAGTCATGAACTGTGGGACAAACTTGGTGGCAACACAATGCACTCCAAGATGCTGTGTCAGGATTCCATGAAATGATCTAACTGGAATGTTACATTCTTCTATAATCTCTCTGACAGTCAGTCTCCAATTGGCATGCACAATTTCATTAAAATTCCTGACATCATCAGTAAATAAATGGCATCTTAAACTAGGGTCATCTAACTTCTGCCTGGTCATTTTTAAATCATATGAACCATTCATAACACTGAGTACCGCTTAAGCACTCGTCACCATAGAAATCCTGCATCATTTGGTGTGTCTCTATAAAGGTTTTCTTGAGATCCATGCAAAATTTAATGCAGGTACATAGCTCCTCTAACCACGCCGTCTCGAAGTTTGTAAACTGTGTGACAATGTTCTGCTCAATACAGCACTGGATTATAACTAACAAACATACAACAGTTAAACTTCTGGCAGTCACATTAAACACAGGGACACCAACCATATTTCACTCCAACACACAACTGGCATGAAATTATGAATGTTCTGAAATTTTTTGGACAGACCTCTTACATACAACAATGCATCATAGTAACATAAATTTGGGAAAAATTCTCTCTCTCTCTCTCTCTCTCTCTCTGTTTCTCTTACAACCAAGTTTTTTGAAATTTTGCAACAAAACATTGGTTTAAAGTTGATTAATACCATACTTTCATCTGCAACTCAGAAATGAAATGGGTAAATTGTCCAAGCTATACCAATTTTCCAAATAATTATTCTCTAAGCATCTGCATATTGCTGTTGTCGCTTTGGGAGTTAACACAATGTCTTTTATGCATAAAAATATGAATTGCTACTGTATGCGCTCTAGTGCTTCACATGTTTTGTCTTTGTGCCCAGCCTGGTGCTCTTCAAGGGCCACTGAGATAGGGGGCTGGGCAATAACAAGTGTTGTCAAGACTCAAAATTCAAAGCTGCTATAGTGTTTGTAGTCCTTTCGCATTATTAAACATCATACCCCAGTTATTTATTCATCTCAGTCATCCATTAATAGACGTAAATTAAGTAAAGTTTGTTTATAGTGAAATTTCATAAACTGTTTAATTACAGAACACAAATTGTAAACTAAAATCTACTATAGATCCATCTTTATATTTCTTTAATTAAATGATAAAAAATTTTGTGGTCTTCCGAGATCAAAACTGTAAACTCGTCCTTCCCTTGTGAGCCAAACTAGTGCAAAATTCTGCTTACACCAATCCAACCAACATCTAATGCAGTCGTTTCACAAGCACTAGTATGACAACTAACCAGATGGTATCTGTGTGATGCCCACCACAAAATTGTGGGTAACTACAAGCTCTACAACTGTGCTGAACAATTTGTGTGCAAAAACATAAAGACTTCAACAACTTCTTCATTACATCCATCATTTGTATTCTCTCTGGGAGGGAAAGGCAACCCAAAAATAAGCTCCTTTCTTGTAATTCATTTCTCTATTCCTCCAATTGTCCCCATCTTGGTTTACCCCACAACCTCGCTTTCCTTCACTTGAAATTTTGATCCTACTATTCATGTACCTAGATATTTTACATCTAGTTCCTGTTCACACACACACACACACACACACACACACACACACACACACACATTGTGCAAAAACAAAACACTACATCTACTCTTGATAGTGCTTGTGGTTAATAATAAGAATATATTCTTTAAAAAATGATGCATACAAGAATGTGGGATCTTTTGTGAAATGAAGTACACAAATTATTTGAACTCGATTAAATGCTAGAACATTATTAGAACAGTTCTCACCTCTCCCAAAGATAAAAACCATTGTCATCTATTGTAGGAATCGTATGCTGGGGATTCATTTTCAGAAACTCAGGCTTCAGATGTTCTTTAGCATCAAGGTCTACAAACTTGCTGTTAAGTTTCACACCAATGGCAGCAGCTACCATCTTAACTGTTCTGCAGGGTGGACTCCCTGGTTCACCATAAAAGTCAAGAGTTGCCATTGCAAAGCTGCTAAAAGAAATTGTTTCTTATTAAGTTACTACATGCTGAATCATATCAATGCATAAAAAGTGTCGAAAATGTAACATGTGGTATTTATATGTGATCATCATGTCAACATGATCAGGTGGTAACTGAATAGGTGTGTACATGGACATAGAAAATAGTTTAAGTCTTTATATCATGATACTCGGTTCAATTTGAAACAAAAGAAAAGGGGAAAAAATGAACAGTTGGGACCAGAAATGCACATTACTGGTTATACACTAAATGAAACATTAAGTAAAAGTACTTTGAGTGAATAAAAAGTTTAATTAGAGTCAACAAATTGAAAAATTCATGAAGCTCTGTTTGGCACGTTTTGCACTACCAAATCCATCTTACTGTATTGTCTTGAAGAAATGACAAACTTTATTTTGAATATTTTTATTACCTACTGTTCTAAAGAATTGTCTTCTACAGAAATATGGCTAAGTATGAAATATACTGTAGTTATTGTATCTTTTGATCTACAGATTACTGCGCCACTCCCAGTTCCCATACCCACCTTATCAGCAAACGAAACTCCACAAGCAAGCAAATGATTATCAATATCAGGATTTCCAGCAGCATGCTACATATACGAGGACTGCTATATATATTTCTGGCCTAGGCAACACTAAGTGTTGCCAGGTGCAATCTGACATTTCCATTGGAAAGTTTGACATTTTTTAGCATAAATGTACTCAGAACTTTTTGACTTACGACAATTTTTTTTTCTTTTACAGGGACTTGAAGAAATCAATTTGGCACAAAAATGGAATTAACTCGTGAACATTTTCGTGCGATCATTTGTCACAACTTTCGACGTGGATTATCATGACAAGAGTGCATCGATGAACTTAAATCTTTGTATGGCGACGAAGCACCATCCTATAGCACTGTGAAAAACTGGTACAACGAATTCAATCGTGGCCGACGCTCGCGCAAAGACGAATTCCGTGAAGGTCGTCCAAAAACAGCCGTTGTGCCAGAAAACATCGATGCCGTACGTGAACTGATAATGCATACCGTGAGATAGAGGCATGCCTAGGCATTTCTCCCACCAGCATACATTCGATATTGCATGAACACCTGGCCGTAAAAAAGGTTTGTTCTCGTTGGATCCCGCACAATTTGACAATCGCTCAAAAGAAAGCTCGTGTGGATTGGTGTAAAGAAATGCTGAAAAAATACGATCGCGGTGCTTCAAAAGACGTTTATAAGATCGTCACAGGTGACAAATCATGGATCTATGCGTATGAGCCCGAAACAAAACAGCAATCGACCGTGTGGGTCTTCCAAGACGAGCCAAATCCAACGAAAGTTGCACTTCGAAGCAAATGGTCACCTGTTTCTTCGGCAAAACTGGTCATGTGGCAACTGTTCCGCTTGAGCAACGTAGGACGGTCAATTCTGAGTGGTACACCACCATTTGTTTGCCTGAATTCTTTGGAGAAATTCGAAAAATGAACAAGAGAAGACGAATCATTGTGCACCATGACAATGCGAGCTGTCACACATCGGCTCAAACCAGCGCCTTTTTGACCGGCCAAAGCGTCGAAGTGATGGGTCATCCGCCGTACAGCCCTGACTTGGCACCCAATGACTTATTTTTATTCCCACACATCAAGAAAAAAATGCGTGGTCAACGATTTTCGTCGCCAGAAGATGCTGTTGCAGCATTCAAAAACCATGTTTTGGAGGTGTCTCAATCGGAGTGGAAAAAGTGCTTCGAAAATTGGTTTGAGCGCATGCAAAAGTGTATAAATCTTGATGGAGAATATTTTGAAAAACAATAAACCATTTTCGTTGATAAATATTCGTATTTTCATTATTAGGCCAGAAATACATATAGCAGCCCTCGTACAGCAGATCTTTACCACAAAAATGAGCCCACCTACTGAGTGCACAGAATAATACAGGACCCATGCTGTTACCACCTTGGCAAGTAAAATTAGTCATATACCACAATCTCTCGGGAAATTTAAAAAGAACATATCACTAGGTTTTGAGACTGAGAACCTGGGATGATTCCCACGACTTTACATTTGCACTGGAGGATGCAGCAATTACTTCCATAAATTTTATGTTGTCACACAATTACCATTAAATACTGATTTGGTGCCCCAAAGATGACACAGAAGGCCTGACCTTCAGTACTAAAATAGAGCTGTCTTATATTTACAATGTCTACAGTGTCTTGTTCTTATGCTGCCTCTTAAGAAATTATGCTTTTATGGCATGCTGTTCTGCTTTATAATAATGAAAACTGGTGATCTTTGAAAGAGCTTGGGGACTGAAGGAGACCAGTCACTGAAGAGCAGATGCACTGAGTCACTGACAGGCATGCACACAAAAGAAAGAAAACTTGCTGGGTTGCGGAGTAACCCTTTTCAGCTATTGTAAAATACACACAGAAAGTACACAAACAAACAAACATGGTGCCAACTGGACATACGTCAGTGCCTCATTTCGACAGGTGGACTGATGAAGGGTGGCCTGGGGTGAGGTGAGGGTTGTGTCGGGTGGGGTGGTTGGGTGGGCAGAGGGACAGAGAGTTGGAGGCAAGTAGAGGGGTTAGGGTGGTTGACTAGCAATTCAGAGGGAGGCAGCTGGTTTGCGGGCTAGTAATGTGGGAGGGAGGGGTTGCTGCTGCACAAGTTGGGCACTTCTGTTGAAGCTGGTGGAGAGCACTGCATGCTGAAGGTGACATGGAGAAATGATTGGGTGGAGCCAACAGGACAAAGGGAGGAGAAACTGTTGGGTGTAACATGTGGGGATAGCATGTTACCAGAGATTGAGGTCAGGACAACAACGGGAGCAAATGATGTGTTGTGTGTGTAACTTCCAACTGTGTAGCTTAGAGAAGCTGGTGATGGTGGGAAGGGCCCAGATGGCCTGGGCTGTGAAGGAGAAATAGAAACTTAGCATGTTGTGTTCAGCTGCATGTTGTGCCACTGTGTGGTCAACTTTGTTCTTGCACTGGACTCGCATTTGGCAGGATGACAGTTCAATCCTGCGTCCGGCCATCCTGATTTAGGTTTTCCGTTATTTCCCTAAATCGCTCCAAGTAAATGCCAGGATTGTTCCTTTGAAAGGGCACAGCCGACTTCCTTCCCTAATCCGATGAGACTGATGACCTCACTGCTTGGTCTCTTCCCCCAAGCAACCCAACCACAACCCTACGTTCTTGGGAATAGTTTGGTAGTGACCATTCATCCTGGTGGACAGGAGACTGGTAACCACATCTACATAAAAAAACTGTGCAGTGTTTGCAATAGAGTTGGCCTATGACATGGCTGCTCTCAGCGATGGCCCAGCCTCTGGTGGGGTAGGGTAAGCTTGTGACAGGACTGAAGCAGAAAGTTCTGGGTGTGTGGTTTGGGCAGGTCTTAAACCTTCTCCAGGTCTATGATCCTTGTAGCAAGTTGAAAGTAGGAGTGGCATAGCGGTGGACTAAGATGATGTGTAGGTTGGGTGGGTGACTGAACACCAGTTTAGAAAAGTTGGGAAGGATCTTGGGCTGGATTTCCCTCATTTCAGGAAACAACCGGAGATAATCAAAACCCTATGATTCAGTTGTTCCAGAGCAAGGTGATATTGGCTGACTGGGGAGAGTTCCTTTGTAGGTGATTCTTGAGGGTGGTGGGAGGATTGAAGGGGGGGGGGGGAGGGGGGGGAGGGGGGGGGGGAGGATATTGCATGGGAAATCTGTTGGCGGACTAGGTTTGGGTGGCAGGAGGTAATGTGCCTGTCACCCCTCCCTCTTGCATTCTTAGCTGGCAAACCAGCTGCATCCCTCTGAGCATCTCACCAGCCACCCCTTTCCCAGAATGTTTCTTCCATCACAACCAGTATGAATTTGAAAAATATTGTTTTTTTAAAAAAATCCAAAATGTGCTTCTGTCATTGACATCCTAAAATCCATGGATCAAGGCAGTTAAGTAGACACAATAATTCTTGACTTATGAAAAGAATTTGACTCATCGTCAGCACTGCACCGATACTTATTAACAATGGTACCATCATACATGGTATCGAAAAAACTTTGTGACTGGATTGACATTTCTTGATAGGGAGGATTTAGCATGTCATCTTGAATGGAGTCATCCAGAGATTTATAAACAGCTTTAGGCATGCCCCAGGGAATTGAATTGGCTCCCTTGCTGTATATTAAGACAATCTGGTACACAATATTAATAGTAAACTCTGGTTTTTAAAAATACAGTTACTGTAATGAAGTACTGTCCAAAAAATACAGCACAAATACTCAGTCAGGCAATGATAAGATTTTGAAGCAGTGCAAGGATGAAGCAACATACTTTAAATGTTCATAAAGTTCATAAAATGCTTACATGTAGTATTCTAGTATTCTCTGGCTACAATAAAATGAGTCACAATTGGAATCAGTCAACTCACACATACCAGGTGTAACAATTCATACAGTTATGAAATGGAATGATCACATTGACTTAGCCATACGTAAAGCAGGTGGCAGACTTCATTGGCAGGATATTGGGAAAATGCAATTAGTCTACAAAAGGCTTCTCTTACAAAACTCATGCTACCCATTCTAAAATATTGTTAAAGTATGTCGGATCCACACCAAATAGAAATGATTGGAATTATGAACAGTGGAGTGTGCAAAAAGGTTCTGTTCTACATCAACATCAACATATATTTCCTCTATACTCTGCAGACCACCAAGAAGTGCAGGACTGAGGATACATACCATTGTAACAGTTATCAGGGTTTCTTTTCATTCCATTCATGCATGTTTGTTTGAATGCCTCTGAGCATGCTGTAATTATTCTATATGTAAGCAATATGTAAGAGGTTGTAGTATATTCCTAAAGTCATCATTTAAAGCAGGTTGTTGCAACTTTATTAGTAGACTTTCTAGGGTTTGTACCTGTCTTCAAGAGTCTGCCAGTTCAGTTTCTTCAGCATTCTGATAACACTCTTCCATGGTTTAAGCAAATGCGAGACCATTCATATTCCCATTTCTGTATGCATTTAGTATCCCCAGTTAGCCCTATGTTGTGACAGTGCCACGACATTTAAAAGTGCCGCCACAACAGTATGCGCAAACGGCGATAAAGGCGCTCCGCAACTCGGCTCAGCGCGGGAGTGCCACCTAGCTACGAACGGCGCCGGCCACATGTCACAGCACAGCAGTCGAATAAGAGATACTGAGTTGTTGTTATGTAACCAGCTATTGTTTCTAAGTGAGTGTGTTTGAATATATACACAATTATTGGTGATTAAAGGTTATAACACTTTTGGTGCCGAGGTCTGATATATTCACTGCATTGTGGATTTGTGTGTTCGTGACGGGGCAGACAGGGAACAGCTTATGCAAGCGCTCATTGAACAACAAACACAGCTGACGGCTGCTATTCAGGCACAACAAACACAGCTGACGGCTGCTACTCAGGCGTTGTCGATGTCGCTTACTCATCGTCTGTCTTCCTCTTCTCCGCCTCCATTCCCTCGTTACGACGAGGCCGCTGAAGACTGGGAGGATTATGAGAAGCGTTTGCGGCAACACTTCTTGGCTTTCGGTGTTGTCGACGCTCCTATGTGTAAGTCGTTATTTCTATCTTGGATTTCCCCACAGATCTATCAGATGCTATCTCAGTTAGCCCCTCTGCGGGAACCTGCCTCTCTGTCCTTCCAAGAAATGTGTGACTTATTGTCTAACTATTACCAAAAAAACACCCATGTCGTTGCCGGCTGCGTGGCGTTCTACCGGTGTCGTAAACAGCCCCATCAATCTTACCGGGCTTGGACGGCGGAACTACACGGTCTGAGTAGGAAATGTCAGTTTGTCACGGACACTCATCATGAGTCTTATGCTGATTCAATGGTTAGGGATGCTATTCTACGGCTTGCTCCTGATAAAGAAGTTCGGCAATGTGCCCTACAACTGCCAAACCCGTCGTCGTCGGAAGTTCTAACCATCGCTCAATCCTTTGAAGTGTCTCACGCTGCAGGTGTGCAAATAGACGCTTGGTGTGATGTAGGCGCTGTACAGTCAACTTTCAACACGGACAATTTACCTGTTTCACAGGAGAACGAAGATGTGGCGGCGGTTCACTCACATAAACAACGTCGTGTTGGGCCGCAACGCTCGCAGCAAAAACAGCAACCACAGAAGCAGGTTCGTTCCGCACTTCCTTCTTGTCCACATTGTTTCATACAGCATGACAGGGCCGCGTGTCCAAAACGTTGGGCCACGTGTAATTCATGTAGAAAAAAAGGCCACATTGCTTCTGTGTGTCAGTTCTCTAAAGTTCCTGTCGACGAGGACGAGGCATCGGACATGGATGTTAACTGTGTGTTTTCTCAAACAAATAAGTTGTTTATTACTGTTCGTGTTCTGGATAAAGACATTCGCATGCAAGGGGACACTGGCTCTGCAATATCTCTCATTAATTCTCGCAGGTCTTTGGAGTTGGGCTCCCCTCCCTTGTCTCCAGTGACGCGAAATCTGAGAACTTGTAATAAACAGAGAATTCTTCTCATTGGCCAGTTTGATGCTTCCACTGCCTACAAGTCTGTTATTAGGCCCCTCACGTTTTATGTGGTGGATCATGTGGGCACTGGAAACCTGTTCGGTTATGATGCTTTCCAGTTGTTCGGGTTCTCCATTGATGATGATGTGCACCTCATGTCTGAGGATATTCCGTATCAACAGCTGGATGGATTGTGTTCTGAATTTTCGTCCGTGTTCTCTGCTGGTCTGGGTCATGCCAAGGATTTTGAAGCCCACATTACTCTTAAACCTACAGCTTGACCAAAGTTTTTCCGGGCACGACCTATTCCGGTGGCATTGCGAGCACCTGTCAAGGCTGAAATAGACAGGTTAACAGCTTCAGGGATTCTCCTTCCTGTTACCTCCAGCGAATGGGAACCGCCAATCGTGGTGGTTTCTAAACCAAACGGGAGTCTGCGATTGTGTGGTGATTTTAAAGCCACTGTCAACGCTCAGAGCCTCATTGACACTTATCCTCTTCCCCGTCCTGAGGAGTTATTTACCAAGCTCGCTGGGGGCCAGTTCTTTTCCAAACTTGTCTTATCGGAGGCATACCATCAGTTGCTGTTGGATGCTTCTTACAAGGAATTTCTCGTCATCAACACTACTTGTGGGTTGTATCAGTACCAGCGGTTACCATTTGGCATCGCTAGTGCACCGGCCATTTTTCAGCGGTTTTTGGAACAGCTCACGGCTTCCGTTCCCAGCTGCATAAACTATCTGGATGACATTGTTGTCACGAGGGCCTCCACTGAGAAGTACCTTCGCAATTTGCGTTCACTGTTTCGGGTTTTGCATTCGGCTGGGTTGAGGTGCAATCTGGACAAGTCACAGTTCTTCCGGGCCTCCATTGTGTATCTTGGATTCCACTTGTCCCGTGAGGGTATACGTCCTCTACGTCAGCATGTTGCGGCCATTAACGCTCTACCCCGGCCGTCTACGGTCAAAGAACTTCAGGCGTTTCTAGGTAAGATTGCTTATTATCACAAACTCATTCCATCCGCGGCGGTGGTAGCTCATCCTCTGCTACAGCTGTTACGCAAAAACGTCCCTTTCTGTTGGTCCGACGAGTGTGAGCAGGCTTTTGTCCGCCTGAAGGCTCATTTGCAGTCGGCGCCTTGTCTTGCCACATTGCGTCCGGGTCAGCACTTGGTTCTGGCAACCGATGCGTCACAGTATGGCCTAAGGGCTGTTCTCGTCCATCGGTATGAGGATGTGTCGGAACAACCCATCGCCTATGCTTCCAAGACCCTCAACGATGCGCAACGGCGTTACTCTCAAATCGAAAAGGAGGCGCTCGCTATAATTTATGCTCCAAAAAAGTTCAGCGTTTTTTGTATGGTTCTAAGTTTCACCTCAGCACCGACCACAAGCCGCTGGTCTCTCTGTTCAGCCCATCGGCGTCGCTTCCGGATAAGGCAGCTCACCGCCTGCGACGTTGGGCCTTATACGTGTCTCGTTTTCAGGAGATTCACTATCGCCCCACGGCCCAGCACGCCAACGCTGATGCATTGTCGCGATTGCCGATGGGCCCCGAACCGGTTTTTGATCGTGATGAACTACTCTGTTTCCAAATTGATGAGGAAGAACGTCATGCAGTCGAGGGTTTTCCACTTACAGGTTTGCAGGTCGCGTCAGCTACTGCACGGGACCCGGTCCTGCGTCAGGTGATCGGTTTTGTTTAACGGGGTTGGCCGGACGGGACCAAGGGCCGGGCATCAGATCCCCTTCGCAACTACCATGCCTTGCGACTTCGTCTGTCTGTTTGTGATGGTGGTGTTGTTCTGGCCACGGATGGCGCATCTCCACGAATCGTGGTGCCAACCTCTCTTCACAAAGATGTTCTCAAACTGTTGCATGTAGGCCAACGGGGTATTTCTTGGACTAAGTCCCTGGCTCGCAGGCACGTTTATTGTCCCGGTATTGATTCGAACATCGCCCACATTGTTGCTGCGTGTGGTCAGTGTGCTCAACAAGTGGCTGCACCTCGTACAATGCCCTCTCCGTGGCCTGACCCGGCGCATCCATGGGAACGGGTGCACGCTGATTTTGCTGGTCCCTTCCTCGGTACTTATTGGCTACTGTTGATTGACGCCTTCTCGAAGTTTCCGTTTGTTGTTCGATGCCCGTCGCCCACCACTGCGGCAACGACACTGGCTTTATCCAATATCTTTGCGCTAGAAGGTCTTCCATCCATGATCGTCACAGACAAAAAATGGCCCTCAGTTCTCTTCGCAGGCCTTCCGTGATTTTTGTACTGGACAAGAGATCGATGATGTTACAGCACCGCCCCTTCCTTCGCCTCCACCAGCCCGAGAAGCCAGTCCTGTCGCTGCTGCCAATCTACTGTATGTGTTGATGCAGCTGACGTCGCTACCACTTCCGAGTATGCCGGAACCGGCTCTAGTCGCGACGTCGCCTTCTCTGGGACCCATCTCACTGGAGCACACCCCCAGGTCCACGACACCTATGGATGCTGCTCCGGAGTTTTCACCCATCATCTCGTCCAGGAGGCACATTCCACGCATGAGCTTCCGTCCTGGACATTTTCATCCATACTCTGATGTTTCTCCGCGGGATCTTCTCGGGGCCTCACAAGAGGCCATGGATGTCTCCGCACCATCCATGTCTCCACAAAGTGAGAGTTTTTTTTTTTCAAGGGGGGAAAAGTGTTGTGACAGTGCCACGACATTTAACAGTGCCGCCACGACAGTACGCACAAAGGGCGATAGAGGCGCTCCGCAACTCGGCTGGGCGCGGGAGCGCCACCTAGCTACGAAGGGCGCCAGCCGCATGTCACGGCACAACAGTCGAATAAGAGATACTGAGTTGTTATCATGTAACCAGCTATTGTTTCTAAGTGAGTGTGTTTGAATATCCACGAAATTATTGGTGATTAAAGGTTATAACACCCTATTTAGTACAGGCCCAACACACTTGAGCAATATCCTAGAATGGATCAAACGAGAAAGTGATTGCAGTTCCTCAGTATTCTTCTGATAATCTGAAGTCTACCATCTGCTTTACACACAAATGAGCCTATGTGATCATTCCATTTCATATCCCTGCAAATTGCCACACCAGGGTATTTGTATGAATTGGTCAATTTCCGCTGTGATTCACTGACATAGCCAGAGGATGATTCTTTTTTCCTACTTTTTTGAAGTGCACAATTGAATTTTTCTGAACATTTGAAGCAAGTTGCCAAACCACTTTGAAATCTTATGAAGATCTGAATGAACATTTATGCAGCTTCTTTCAGACCTTACTTCATTATAGGTAACTGCAACATATGCAAAAATTCTGAGGTTACTATTAATATTGTCCAGAAGGCCTTTAACATACAGCATGAACAGCAAGGGTCTCAACACACTTCCCTGGGGCACACCTGAAGTTGCATCTACAAATGATGATGACACTCTGTCCAAGATAATGTGCTGTATCTTTCCTACCAAAAGGTCTTCAGTCCAGTCACAAATTTTACTTGAGACCCAATATGACTGAACTTTTGATGATAAGTGTAGTTGTGGCACTGAGTCACATGCTTTTTAAGATATCATGAAATACTGAATCTACCCGACAGCTTTGATCCAAAACTTTCAGTATTTCATGTGAGAGTGGTGCTAGTTGGGTTTCACATGATCAGTGTTTTCAGAGTCCATGCTAACTGGCATGGAGGATGTTACTCCATTCAAGATACTTCATGTTTGATCTCAGAATATGTTCTAAGATCCTACAACAAATCAGTGTCACGGACATTGGATGGTAGTTTTGTGGATCACTTCTACTACCCTCTTTGGAGACAGCTGTGACCTGTAGTTTCTTCCAACTACTGAGCACGGTTTTCTGTTTGAGCGATCTACAATATAACAGTTAGAAGAAGGACTAGTTCAGCCATAAATTTAGTACAGAATCTGCTAGGATTTCCTTTGGGCCCTGGGGCATTTTTCAGTTTAAACTGTTTCAGCAGTTTCTCAACACCACTGACACTAATACTTATTTCACTCATATTTTCTGTGGTACAAACATTAAATTGGGGAAATTCTCCTGGATTTTTCTTTGTAAAGGAACATTTGAAAACACAGTTAATCATTTCAGCCTTTGCTTTGCTACCCTTAATTTCATTTCCCGCCTCTTTCGTTAGGGACTGGACACTAACTTTTGTGCCTTCACATACAATCAGAATTTCTCTGGGTTTCATGAAGGAACACTTGACAATATTCTGCTATGGTAGTTATTGAAGGCTTCACACACTGCCCTCTTGACAGCCAGGCACACTTCATGCAGCATCTCTCTATACATAATTAAAGTCTCCACCAAAGATTACTTAAGTACACACGAACTGAGGTTTTCTCATCAGGAGATGAGTCTGGTGGGCGATAGATGGATACATTGCTTTTCTTGAAATACTGGTATATCAATGATTGGCTCACGAGAAATGATTCAAATAATTTTCTCTTTCCACGTCACACATTCGCCGCCTGGGTGAAGGCATACTGACATTCAATTTGCTTACTGATGTATGTTCGGCAGCAGTGACACCGTGACAACTTCTCTGCAGTTTAATTACCTCAAGAGCCAGATTCCATGTTTTGTCCAAATTAAAACCAATATCTCTAGTTATTAAATTATTAGCTAATCTAATCTCTACAGCTTCCTTTAAGAGAGAATCCCAAAAGGAAGAGGTGGATATTACAATCTTCACGTCATTGTAATTCATGGAATGCCCTGTATCAATACAATGTTCGGCAACGGCTGACTTGGTTGGTTGGTTGGGTGTGGGATTGAAGGGACCAGACTGCTAAGGTCATCGGTCCCTTATTCCACGATAAAATCACACGAAATAAAAATTGTCAGTCGTTAAAAACGGAGAACTGAGACAAGGGACGACACAATACAAGAAAGACAGACAAAGACCAGACAAACGGAACTAAAATCACACCGAGTGTGAAGGTGGTTGGCCGACCATGAAAATAAGGAAAAGCCAACCACCAAATGACATTAAAACCCACAGTTTAAAACCACAGGCCAAAGGCCCAAGTCAATACAGGAAATAAAAGGACAAACACTCAAATCATACGATAAAAACCCCCTGCCCGAATAAAACTCAACACGAGGTCCGCCATAGCAACGTCATCACATAAAAGGACAGGGAGGGTATCAGGCAGCGCAAACGTCTGCCTGAGTCCTGTTAAAAGCGGGCAGTCCACCAAAATGTGGACCACCGTCAGAGCTGCCCCGCAGCGACATAGCGGTGGGTCCTCCCGGCGCAACAAATGGCCGTGCGTCAGCCACGTGTGGCCAACGCGCAGCCGGCAGAGGACGACAGAGTCCTTCCGAAAGGCCCGCATGGAGGAGCACCACACACCGGTCGTCTCCTTCACCACCCGAAGTTTGTTGGGTGTGGGCAGGGTGCGCCACTCGTCACCCCAGGCACCAAGCACTTTCTGGCCGAGTTCCAGAGCCGGTGAACTCACTGCCTGTTTAGCCACCGTGTCAACCCGCTCATTGCCCGGGATGCCGACATGACCTGGGGTCCAAACAAAGACCAAGGAGCGGCCGCAACGGGCAAGAGCATGGAGCGACTCGTGGATGGCCATCACCAGACGGGAACGAGGAAAGCACTGGTCAAGAGCTCGTAAACCACTCAGGGAGTCACTACAGATGACAAAGGACTCACCTGAGCGGGAGCGGATATACTCTAAGGCGCGATAGATGGCAACCAACTCGGCAGTGTATACACTGTTCCCGGGTGCCAGCGACCGTTGCTCACAATGATCCTCTAGGGTAAGAGCGTAACCAGTGCGAGCAGAGACCATCGAACCGTCGGTATAGGCCACGGCAGATCCGGGAAACTCGGCAAGGAGAGAAACAAAGCAGCGGCGGAGGGCCGGAGGAGGGACCGAGTCTTTCGGACCCTGTGCCAAATCCAGCCGAATGCATGGTCGGCGCACACACCAAGGGGGCAGACGCAGATTGGCCCGGAAAAAAGGCGGGAGAGGAAAAAACTCAATCCCACACAGTAGAGCCCGGATGCAAACCGCGATCGTACACCCTGACCGGAGCCGCCTGTCTGGAAGATGGACGATTGAGTGCGGGAACAGGAGACGGTAGTTGGGATGCCTTGGAAAGCTACAAACGTGGGCAGCATAAGCGGCCAGAAGTCGGTCGCGCCGGATCCGCAATGGAGGAACACCAGCCTCCACAAGTAAGCTGTCAACAGGGCTTGTCCGAAATGCTCCTGTGGCGAGGCGGATCCCGCAGTGATGGATGGGATCCAGCAATTGCAACGCTGATGGCGATGCCGAACCATAAGCCACACACCCATAATCAAGGCGGGACTGGATCAGCGCTTGATACAGCCGGAGAAGGGTGGACCGATCGGCACCCCATCCGGTGTGGCTAAGGCAACGGAGAGCGTTTAAATGCCGCCAGCATGTTTGTTTAAGCTGCCTAATATGAGGCAGCCAAGTCAACCGGGCATCAAATACCAGTCCCAAGAACCGATGCATCTCTACCACAGCAAGAGGTTCACCGTCAAGGTAAAGGCGTGGCTCAGGGTGAACCGTGCGACGCCGGCAGAAATGCATAACGCAGGTCTTAGCGGCCGAAAACTGGAAGCCGTGCGCTACAGCCCATGACTGCGCCTTGCGGATAGCGCCTGCAGCTGGCGCTCAGTAACTGCAATGCCAGCGGAGCTGTAGTAGAGGCAGAAGTCGTCTGCATACAACGAAGCTGCGACGGACGATCCCACTGCCTCAGCAAGCCCATTGATCGCAATTAAAAACAGGGAGACACTGAGGACAGACCCCTGTGGGACCCCGTTCTCCTGGACCCGGGAGGAACTATGGGACGCAGCAACTTGCACGCGGAAGGAACGAAACGACAGAAAATTCTGAATAAAAATCGGGAGCGGGCCCCTAAGACACCACCCATGAAGTGTGGCCAGGATGTGATATCGGCAAGTCGTATCGTACGCCTTCCGCATGTCGAAGAAGACGGCAACCAGATGTTGGCGGCGTGCAAAGGCTGTACGGACGGCAGACTCTAGGGAGACCAGATTATCGACGGCAGAGCGGCCTTTACGGAACCCACCCTGAGACGGAGCCAGAAGGCCTCGAGACTCGAGGAGCCAACTCAACCTCAGGCTCACCATACGTTCTAGCAACTTGCAAAGAACGTTGGTGAGGCTTATGGGGCAGTAGCTGTCCACCTCCAGCGGGTTCTTGCCAGGTTTCAACACGGGGAGGACGATGCTTTCTCGCCATTGAGACGGGAACACACCCTCAACCCAGATGCGGTTGAAAACATCTAGGAGGCGTCGCTGGCAATTCACAGAGAGGTGTTTCAGCATCTGGCTGTGGATGTGGTCTGGCCCAGGAGCCGTATCAGGGCAAGCAGATAGTGCACTCTGGAATTCCCAGTCGCTGAAAGGAGCATTGTACGACTCCGCGTGGCGCGTGTGAAAGGAAAGCCTCCAACTTTCCAACCGCTCTTTCCGGGAGCGGAAGGCCAGTGGGTAATTCGTAGATGCGGAACACTGAGCAAAATGCACTGCTAACCGGTCCGCAATCGTGTCGGAGTCAGTACACACCACTCCATTCAGCGAAAGCCCAGGGACAGAGACAGGTGGCCGATAGCCATGGAGTCGCCTAATCTTAGCCCAAACCTGCGATGCAGAGGTACGGATGCCAATGTTGGAAACATACCGTTCCCAGCACTCCTGCTTCCGTTGGCGAATAAGGCGTCGGGCACGGGCACGGAGCTGTTTAAAAACGATGAGGTTCTCCAAGGACGGGTGCCGCTTATGGCGTTGAAGAGCCCGCCGGCGATCTCTAATCACCTCTGCGATCTCGGGCGCCCACCAAGGCACAGTCCTCCGCCAAGAGGACCCGGATGAACAGGGAATCGCAGATGCCGCCGCAGAAACTATGCTGGTGGTGACCGACTGAACCACCGCATCAATGGTGTCAGGTGAAGGAGGTGCGATAGTGACGAGAGAGGAGAACAAGCCCCAATCAGCCTTATTCAGAGCCTATCTGAAGGGGCGTTCAGAAGAGTGACGCTGTGAGAGTGACAGAAAGATGGGGAAATGGTCACTACCACATAAGTCGTCATGGACACTCCAGTGGATGGATGGTGGAAGTCCGGGGCTGCAGATAGAAAGGTCGATGGCCGAAAATGTGCCATGGACTACGCTGAAATGTGTCGGCTCTCCCGTGTTTAAGAGGCAGAGGTCAAGCTGCGAGAGAAGAGTCTCGACATCTCTACCCCGGCCAGTAATCACGGCGCTACCCCACAGGGGATTATGGGCGTTAAAGTCGCCCAGTAACACAAAAGGAGGAGGCAGTTGTGCTATCAATGCAGCCAACACATGACGCGAGACATCACCATCTGGCAGAAGATACAAACTGCAGACAGTAATAGGCTGAGGCGTCCACATCCTTACAGCAACAGCCTCTAAAGGTGTGTGAAGAGGTACACATTCGCTGTAGACAGAGTTAAGTATGTAGACGCAGACTCCACCAGATACCTTCTCATAAGCTGCCCGGTTCTTGTAATAACCCCGATACCCACGTAGGGCAGGGGTCCGCATTGCCGGAAACCAAGTTTCCTGTAGGGCAATGCAGAGGAAAGGGTGACTGCTGATGAGTTGGCGAAGCTCAGCAAGGTGGTGGAAAAAAGCGCTGCAGTTCCACTGGAGTATCGCTTTGTCCATGTCCGAAAAAGGCGTGAAGGGGCCGAGGAGGCAGATCACGCCACTGGGTCACCTGCTGCCACCGATGGAGGACCAGTACAATCTGCTTCCATGGTGTCTGAGGGTCCGGCGAGATCCAGGTCCTCAGCGGACGCCCGGATCTCCACCTTATCCTCGGACGCAGAGCCTGTAGGGAGCAGTGGGGTGGATGCCACCGCGTGGTCCTTGGCCTTAGAGGTCTTCTTCTTCGTCTTGTCTCTCTGGTCCTTGGGTTTCATTGGCTGGGAGGGCTCCAGCGAGTCAGTCTCCGGGACGGAGGAGGAGCGGGAAGCCCTGCGATCAGCCGTTGGTCTGCTTTTCTTCCATTGGCTGACGTCACCCTTCCCAGAGGCAGAAACCTGGGAAGGAAGGGACCCAAGGGACCCTTTCCGTGCTATTCGAGCCGGGGAAGTTTGAGGCTTCCCCAGCTTAGAAGTGGGGACTGATGTCCCCGATGGTTGGGGGGGGGGGGGGAGGGGGGTTGCTGCTCCTGAGGCAGGTAGTGCAGGAGCAGCAGGGAGTGAAGTGCCCCCCACCATCAAGGGCGCAGGTGTAGCATTCCGGCTCTGAGAGGTGGCAGTCTGAGGGAGAGCTAATGGGGCCATAACAGTAGTAGCCGCGGCGTAAGAGGCAGTCATTCGAACAGGATGAAGGCGTTCGAACTTCTGCCTGGCCTCAGTGTATGTCAGGCGGTCCAGGGTCTTATACTCCATGATTTTGCGCTCTTTCTGGAAGATCCTGCAGTCCGGCGAGCAAGGCGAGTGGTGCTCTCCGCAGTTTACACAGATGGGAGGCGGAGCACATGGAGTATTGGGATGTGATGGGCGTCCACAATCTCGACATGTGAGGCTGGAAGTACAGCGGGAAGACATATGCCCGAACTTCCAGCACTTAAAGCATCGGGGGAGGGATATAGGGCTTGACGTCACAACGATAGACCATCACCTTGACCTTCTCAGGTAAAGTATCACCCTCGAAGGCCAAGATGAAGGCACCGGTGGCAACCTGCTTATCCCTTGGACCACGATGTACGCGCCGGACGAAGTGAACACCTCACCGCTCTAAATTGGCGCGAAGCTTGTCATCGGACTGCAATAGAAGGTCCCGATGGAATATTATGCCCTGGACCATATTAAGACTCTTATGGGGCGTGATTGTAACCGGAACATCCCCCAGCTTGTTACAATCGAGTATCCGGCGGGACTGGGCGGAGGACGCCGATTTGATCAAAACCGAGCCCGAGCGCATTTTGGACAAGCCCTCCACCTCCCCGAACTTGTCCTCTAAGTGCTCGACGAAGAACTGAGGCTTCATGGATGTAAAGGATTCACCATCAGCTCTCGTACACACCAGGTAGCGGGGTGAGTATGGTTCGCTGGCATCCTTAGTCTTTCGTTCCTCCCATGGCGTAGCCAGGGAGGGGAACGATTTGGGGTCATATGTAGTTGCGTTGTATTGAGCCCTGGAACGCTTAGAGACTGCTGGCGGCTGGCCGCCAGCAAGAGATGATGTACCACGCTTCATTGCGGGTCATCCGCCCTGATGCCACCTACTCCGACCAAGGGCCCTCCCCACGGGCGCCACCCAGCCTCAGCAACGACCACCTGGCAGGATGGCCATTGCCGGGAGTCCCAATGCCCCAAGGAGATAGGCATCTACTCCTTGGCATACGTGGGGAGTTAACGGCGCTGGCATCAGCAGAGCGATCCCTGTGTAGTCAGGGGGCTACAACCAACAGGGTACATGGCGGCCCCACCTCAACGGACTGGCTACCATGCTGGATTTCAGGTGATATAGTCCAATATCGTCATTGGCGCATAAAGCGACACAGCATAGCAGACTGCAATAAACTGCACCCAAGAACAAATCCACGCCCAAGAGATGGTAGGTGAGCGGGACTGCTAAGCGATGACGACAAACCTGGCTAGAGATGGTAATGCATGATGGACACATCGCTCCTTGTAAGGCGCCCTTCCCCAATCGGCTCGCTCTTCGGAAAATTTAGAAGGATGGAGGTCAAACCCGTTAGGGGACCATCTAACAAGGCCAAAACGTTTGAGACTCCTTTTAGTCGCCTCTTACGACAGGCAGGAATACCGTGGGCCTATTCTTACCCCCGAACCCACAGGGGGGAGACCATAGGTGTCTGTAAGGCTTTAGTGCATAGGGCGCACTGTATATCCAATAAAGAGAATTTGCAAGAAGAGCTCACACACCTCAAGAGGGTTTTTAAAGCAAATGGATATTCTCCGCAGCAAATTCGTAGATCAATGGAAAACTTGGAATGAAGGCATATGATGGGAAAGAAGTATTAATTCCTTCAGATCAAATGAGTTTTTGCCATTTGTGGGTGCTGTTTCCTTGAAGATATACCATATTCTTGAGAAACACTGTGTTAAGGTGATCTTCCGGCCATCCACGAAGGTTGCAGCTTTACTCAACTCTATAAAGGACAATTTACTGCTTCGTAAAGCGGGTGTGTATGAAATTTCTTGCGGAAATTGTAAGAAGTCGTACATAGGTCAAACAACTTGCACCATTCAAGAAGAGAGAGGTGTGGAGCATCGAAGATACACACACTCATGAGAGAGAGACAAGTCAGCTGTTGCCGAACATTGTATTGATACAGGGTATTCCCTGAATTACAGTGATGTGAAGATTTTAACATCCACCTCTTCCTTTTGGGATTCTGTCTTCAAGGAAGCTATAGTGATTAGATTAGCTAATAATTTAATAAATAGAGATAATGGTTTTAATTTGGACAAAGCATGGAATCCGGCTCTTGAGGTAATTAACCTGCAGAGAAGTTGTCATGGTGTCACCGCCTCCAAACACACATCGATAAGCGAATCGAACATCAGTACGCCTTCGCCACATGCGGCGCATGTGTAAGCACATTTCCTTGCCGATGACCAGCGTCTGTGTCCCACATGCACAATACCACTGCGGTGGAGCATATAAGGCCGTGCTTCTACATCTACATCCATACTTCGCAAGCCACCTGACGGTGTGTGGCGGAGGGTACCCTGAGTACCTCTATCGGTTCTCCCTTCTACTCAGAGCATCTTATTGTCAGTCTTTTGACTGACTCTGAGGATGGCTGGATGATATGTGGCCGAAATATCAGTGTAGGAAGTTTTATTTGCGCAGCTGTATTCCCAAAATTTAACGGACTATTCATTACGCCGTGAGAAGTTGAAAATGCACATAAAATGAAGTATGTCTACAGTTTCTGACACAAAACCCAACAGCAAAATTTTATTGCCCCAAGGTGTTCAAACATTCATGGAAATCAACTGTTTTACATTCTTAGGACTGACAGTAGATGAAAAGCTAACTTGGAAGGAAGTATCTCATACCAGATACTGTCTGAATGCTGCCGTCTCCACTGTAAAAATGATCCCAATGCTCCAAAGGCTTGTTTATTTTGCTTAGTTTAATTCTATTTTCAAACCCATCACTATCCGTGCAACCCTTCACTGAATATATCTAATATTTCCAGTTAGTCCTATTTGATATAGAACTCATACACTTGCACATATCCTAAGATGAGAAGCACGAAAGTACTGTAAGAAGTCTCCTCTGTAGACTGAATATATTTCCCATGTGCCTTGTCAATGGACCGGTCTGTCAGCTGCTTTACCTATGACTGAGCATATGGGATCATTTCAATTTCACACAAACTGTACAACCCAGGCATTTGTTTGAGTTGGCTGATTCCAAATGTGATGCATTATTATTGTATTCATTACATACTACATTTCTGCAGTTTGTAAAGCACACAAATTTAAATTTCTGTGCTTGTAAGGCAAGTTGCCAATATTTGCACCATGCTGAAATGTTACCTAGATTTGAGTGGATATTTGTGTAGGTTTTTTTTCTCTCTTCATATTGTGTTGTTGTTGTTGTGGTCTTCAGTCCAGAGACTGGCTTGATGTAGCTCTCCATGCCACCCTATTCTGTGCAAAGTTCTTCATCTCCCAGTACCTACTGCAACCTACACCCTTCTGAATCTGTTTAGTGTATTCATCTCTTGGTCTCCTATGATTTTTACCCTCCGCACTGCCCTCCAATACTAAACTGGTGATCCCTTGATGCCTCAGAATATGCCCTACCAATCGATCCCTTCTTCTTGTCAAGTTTGCTACAAATTTCTCTTCTCTCCAATTCTATTCAATACCTCCTCATTAGTTGTGTGTTCTACCCATCTAATCTTAAGCATTCCTCTGTAGCACCACATTTCAAAAGCTTCTATTCTCTTTTTGTCTGAACTATTTATCGTCCACGTTTCACTTCCATACATGGCTACACTCCATACAAATACTTTCAGAAATGACTTCCTGACACTTAAATCTATACTCGATGTTAGCAAATTTCTCTTCTTCAGAAACGCTTTCCTTGCCATTGCCAGTCTACATTATATATCCTCTCTACTTTGACATCATCAGTTATTTTGCTCCCCAAATAGCAAAAATCATTTCCTACTTCAAGTGTTTCATTTTCTAATCTACGATACTACACTATAAACAATTGCATCAACAGCAAAAAATTCTGAGGTTACTATTAATATTGTCTGTCAACTATTATTACACAACATGAAGAGTGAAGGTATCAACACACTTCCCTAGGGAACATATTAAGTTACTTCTACTTCTATCAACAACTCTTCGTCCACAAAAACATGCTGTATTTTTCATACCATGAAATCCTCAATCCAGTTACTTTTTAAAAAAAATTAAATGGTAGTACTTTCACCAATCAACATTGATATGGTACAGATTTAAATGCTTTTCAGAATTTGATAAATACATACTTCATGCACTTAGTTATCTTAACTCATGGCTTTCAGTATTTTAACATTAGAAAAAGCACAAGTTGGGTTTTGCATGATCGATTTTTTGGAATCTGTACAAGATGGCAAGGAGTTTATTCTGTCTGATATATTTCATTATGCTCAAGCTCAGAATATGTTCTAGGCTACAACATCAGAGCGCCATAGTTCAGCCAGATGGTCCACTGTAATTTGAACAAAGTTACAAGAGTCCCCCCCCCCCCCCCCCACTCATGCTGATGCATCAATGAAGAAGAGAACTCATCATTTAATGCCAAAACCCAATATCAAAGCTTAAGTTAATTGCTAACTCCTCATGCTCCACAGATCAAATGCTGCAAGTTAAGTAATAATGCTCAATACTTTTCTATGACATGACATACTATACGTCATGGCATAATTAACAAATGCAAAGCAGTACGTCATGTTGTTTATGACATTACTTCGCCATTTTTCCATGGCTATGTTTCCTGGATAACCATACATTTGGACCAACATGCACAGTGTGCATTAATCAGGTGTACAATAATCAAAAGAAAGTAATAGGTCAACCAATTAATGATAGCATATCACTGAATGATTTCATTGTAAATGCTGGGACACTCAGTTCATTCCCTCTTCGGTGATGAACTATCCAGTATTACTCAGCAAAAGTGGGCAATAATAACACTGTGTGAAATATGTACCACATTATCTTAATGAGATTTCTTCAAATGATTTGTAACTATCACACTTACTTGTCTGGTATTTAATAGTATTTGCAACTAATCGTTGAAATTAATTTTGCATAAACTATTATTTATATAGCTACAACACATTTTACATTTGGTAAAGGATTTCACATTGTATCGTTACAGATATACTGTCTCCAACCATGAACACTGTGAGGTAGGATTATTGTTTTCCCTTTGAAGTTAATTAATTCAGGACGTATCAGGCTGTGGTAGCAACAATCATTACCAAAGTACAAGAACCCAAAGAAATTCTGCTCATATGTGAAAGTGGTTAGTGGCACCAAAGTCAATGTACACAGACCCTAGCAAATGACACAGGAAGTGAAATTGAGGGTAGCAAAGTAAATGCTGAAATGATAAACTCCATTTTCACATGTTCCTTTAGAAAGGAAAACCCATGATATTTGGAAAAAGGCACAGGTCACACCCATCTAAGAGTAGCAGAAGTAATCCACAAAATTATTGTCCAGTATCCTTAACATCAATTTGTTGTAGAATCTTAGAACATATTCTGAGTTCAAACATAATAAGTTATCTTGAACAGAATGACCTCTTCGACGACAGTCAGTATGGATTCTGAGAACACTGATAATGTGAAACCCAATTAACACTACTCTCACTGACAGCTTTGGGTCAAGACAGACAGACAGACAGACAGACAGACAGACAGGTGCAGTATTTACTGATTTCTGAAAAGCATTTGACTCAGTAGCACATCTACACTTATTGTCAAATGTTCAATCATATGGGGTCTCAAGTGGAATTTCTGACCGGACTGAGTATGTTGTCTTACGATCAATCTTTCCTTCTCATCCCGTCTGGTAAGTCTCCCTTGACCCAGGGTTCTCAGTGACTTTTCTGAACTGGACCCCTTTCCCTAAACCTCTCCTGTCCTTTTTCTTCACCTATCGTCCTTTTCCTTCAACTTTCTTCTCCCACAAGAAGGAGCCACTGGCTCTGATAGCTTGTAAAAGTTAAATCTGTGTGTGTGTGTTTATCTATCCATTTACATTACAATATATCATCTTGGATGGGAGTAGTCGTCATATGAAGTACCTTCACATGTGCCCCAGGGAAGTGATTTGAAACCCTTGCTGTTCATGCTGTATGAAATGGAATGATCGCATCGGCTCAGTTGTGTGTAAAGCAGGTGGCAGACATCGGTTTATTGGTAAAATACTGGGGAAGTACTTACAAATCACTCACGTGACCCATTCTACAATATTGCTATGTGTGGGACCTGCACCAAATAGGACTAACCGGGGATACTGAACATATACAGAGAAGGCCAACACATGGTCTCAGGCTTATCTGACCCATGGGAGAGAGGCACAGAGAGATTTGAAGTGGCAGACTCTTAAAACAAACTATCCTGTGAAAGCTTACTAACAAAGTTTCAGGACACTAGGAATATACTACAAACCCCTACATATTACGCACATAGGAATCATGACATAAGTTTCGAATAATTACAGCACACACAGAGGCATTCAAATAATCATTTTTCCCATGTCCCATACATGAATGAAATGGGAAAAAACCTTAATGACTGGGTCAATGTGTCATACACTCTGTCATGCACTTCACAGTTGTTTGTGGAGTGTAGATGTAAATTAGGAGAGGTAATATCATTAGGCCTACCATGCAAAAATACATGGGTCAGAGCTGAAACTTAATAACCAACAAAATAATCAGCTTTGTAAATCAATTGTTCCAGATTCTAAGACAGTGATTCGTTTTCACTAAATTTTTGTGTAAGTCAAAAGTTATTAATTAATTAAGATATGATTTCAACACACAACCCACTCTTATGTGTTTTAATATTTCAAAATTCTGTTCTGATAGTACTGAACCCTCAAATTTTCTGAACCCAGTGATGTTTAGACCTCTCACACTGATTTTTAAAGGACTATTCAAAGCTTAAACTTCTGTTAAATAAACTATAAATAGTGGCTCTCTTAGAATCTGGGGATGTTCTGTTGAACACAAAAATACGGTACCGTTACAAAATCAAATAGTAGTGCCCCATGTTTCTGTAAAACACCAGTATTCAAACAACATGGTGCATGATGTAATTGATGCTAAAAATCCAGCCAAACTACTTTCATATGTTCTCCCTTCTGTATCATAAATTAACAAAGCATTCTCTTGTAATATGCTAAAAATCATGAAGTGATGCATTACTGTCCAAATGATGAGACTGTAAATAGCCAGATACAAGGTAGGAGAAGGACTTGGACCATGACTTCATATGAGAATAGACCGTGTTAACTGTAGTGACGAAAATCTTTATGGACATCGCAAAGTGTACCATGCACTATCAGAATTGTTGAGAAATATGTTGATGTTATGAGAATGGTGGGCGAGCAGTTTAAGTACGGACCTTCAACTGTGCACTTACATGTAGCCAAGCTATGAACGGCTATTATGGGGTATATATTTTGAGACTGATGAGTGATCAGTATCTGGCATCATCAATATTATATATGCTGTGTGAGTAGGCCTAAACTGTCCAGAAATTGTGATGAATTGTGTCTGTTTTTTTAATTAACATGCCTAAGGTTTCGTATACTAATGCACTTCCACTACTGAGATTTTAGATTCACAGTTCTCGGTGACAAATTTAAAACAATAAAGCTTGACACTACGAGATCTCATGCTGATTGGTATCTCTGTTGCTCATTGATTCATTTCACAGTCCCAAACATTCTCATTGATTGTTTCTGGGGGAAAAAACTCTACTTCTTAGCAGCACACACAGTTGCATGATTTCTAATCTCTGACACTTACAAAAAATTAGAGCTGGTTGGAGCCAACAAAACTACTGAGGTATTTATTAAGTTAGTAATAAATTTATTGCCAGCTCCAAAAAATGGAAAAGACTCATTAGAATCATTTTATTCATGGTAAGTGAATGTGCTGTTGCAGCAACGTCTCACTTGCATTATAAAGCTGTACCGCCAATCCACCACCTCTGGCATAACTGAAATGTCTTATCAGCGCAATTTGTTATGGATTGTGTTCATTACATCTTCAGGACTACATACATTACTGATCAGACATTTGGCAAAACAAACAACATATTCTGCACACAAGCAGGCAGGCACTTGGTCCCCAAGTGTATAAACAGTATTGTGTCAACGATGGTACTGACTGATGTGCCAGTATTCAGTTAGGAACATAAGAAACCAGTACCAATATACACGTGTTAAGATTACATGGCATATTTGAAAACAGGACAAACACAACAGTATATATGAAGATAGACTGAACACATTCCAAAAATTGTCAGATTAATACACACATTTCACCTGCTGTGTCAATGGTGGGCTAAAATCTATTCCACCTCATTAAAATTCTCCGACTTAAAAATTCTGACTCAACTACATGCAAGGTCAATGAAGATTTATGACAAGCCTCCATGGATAAGAGTGTTTATCTACATGCTACACCTTTATGAACACACTGCATGCCACCATACGCTGGTCAAATCTCTGACAGCTCTATAAAAGTGTATCAATGCAAACTAACTACAAATCTATTTTAACAAGTAATATCAACTATTGAAACTTACCCGCCCCAGTAGCTTTGATATCTGTGATAAATGCATCTGCTAAGATGTACTTTTATAGTTGCAATGCTGTCTCAGTGTCCATATGCAGAACTTCTAAGCAGAGCTTTTACAGAAAAAACATGACAGAGCAGACCTAGTACCGGTACCATATATCATAATAGTTAAGTCAAAACCTCTAATAAGGCTATGACAACTTATTTCATGAGTGCCGAAAGGCGAAATATCCTCTTCAACGCTATTCCTGTTACAGTATGTTCTGTTCTAACAGGATGCTAAATGTTGTTTTCATGTCTTTGCTAATTACATAAATGCAATACTTGTCCCAAATAACCATCCATCATATGTTACTGCAATCGTATGAAAAACGCAGTTTGTGATACAGGTTATTACGATCGAACGACTGCAAATATAACGTGGAAAAGAAGTTACGCTGCATACTACAGTGCACTGACAGTTCGTGCAATTCAAATTCAGTTAACGTTAATTATTGCTATTTATATTACTTAACCCGAAATCGTTTGGAAAAAATCACCTGTCCGTGGTTAACTCGACTTCAGGAGCTAAGAAACGCCCATTCCCACGTGTATTAACAACACCGATACCATATATGATTGCTGTATATCATTCCATCACTGTCACGCAACAGTAATGTTCATGTTAATGTGTCAGATGAAGAAGTGAAACAACAAACATTACCGATACCGGTTCGGTCCACAGAACAGTTACTACGTTATTTTCATTTATAGGCTACATCACAAAATGAAGTAAAATTTGCACTAAACGATAATGGGTTCTATAAAGTTGAACACATCTGATGTTCTCACACTTTCAACAACACATTTATAACGATATTGAAATACCGCCTACCGTATTCCCGCGTGTTCTGTTCTGTGATTTAACCTTCGCAGTCACTTGTTAACTAGCGGCAACAAGCAGCCGAGCAGCGTCCTGTGTGACGCAAGCTATAGTGGGGGAAAAGCCCAAGGCTGACGGGTGGGGGGAGTACTGAAGTGATTATTTAGTCTGGCTCAAGGGCCTCGGGCAAATCTTTCAATTGGACCTCGCTGTCCTCTGTTCCAGGGGGCCTCCTAGGCTTGTTCTGTGCTCCCAGGGCCAGACAATTTTTAAAGAAATCCCAAACAAGGCATAAATATGTTCAACAAATAGGAGACAGTTTGGAGTTCAAGGCTCCATATGTATGCAAAATACATCCTAAATAAATGTCGGGAAAGAGTGCAGAGGATGAATCAAAAGATATTCAACAGTAGCTGGAAAAAGATGGGCTGGATATTACGCTGTGCTGTGCTCAAAGCTATGGTAATGCTGCCTCGGTCTCAATTGAGCATGGAGCAGCACAACTAAAAACTGAAGAAGTTAATTAAAATATATGGTCAGTTCCTGTGCTAATCATTCCTTAAATCTTTATACAGTTCGTGCACTCTCGCGTATTCCCTCTTACAGTGCCGGATTAACCACGTAGCAGGAGTTACCAAATGCTACGGGGCCCTGTGAGGTTTTTTTCGTTTTTGACAGTCACTTCAAGTATAGCATTTATTTGTTGCAAGTAGACTAGTGAAAAAGGTGAATTAGCTCACCATTTGGTTAAGTTCGCAACATTCTGCCAACTTTATCAAAACTAGACATGATTGTCTCAACGGGAATTCCGCGATCGTTCATTAAATAAAATATGGCGTTTCAGTCTTCGATCGCTATTCTTTATTTTCAGTTACCGGTTTCGGGCTAGCTGCCCATCTTCAGATCATATATTTTAGTTACTCTGTAACTACAATGTATGATCTGAAAATAAAGAATAGCGATCGAAGACTGAAACGCCATATTTTATTCTGCCAACTGATTAATAATGTTTCTGGCGTCATGATGAAGAACAGATGACCAGCAATAACTTCTTAGTGACATTTAGTTCATGCGGCAAACCCCTTGCATGCAACCAACGCCAATGTAAAAGCGCGGGAATGTTGACGTTGGCAACAGCGATTCAAAAAAGGCAGTCAGCCCAAGTCCCGAGATGTACAGACGTCTAACAATCGAGGCTTGGAGGCCAATCGTCAACTTCTTTTACAAAGTAGAAGATTATTAAGTGGGTGACATCGATTTTATATAGTGATTCCAAAGTTGCCGACTGAAAAGAAGGAATCACTGAAGCATAAGGTAAGGACGTTGTTTGTTCAAATATAGCCCGAAGTTTAAACAATAAAAAAGTATGTTGATTTTCGGCATGTAACTATGTAGGAATCAGCTATTTGTGTTTGCTATCATCATAAAACACTGTAGTTTTTATTTGGATGATTTCGGATACAGTAGACATTTGTTTAGCACTCAGTATTTATTCACCCTTAGTACTGGTATGTACTTGAGGGTTTTTAACACCACAATGGAACGTCGCCGACTTGAAGTCATATTTTAAAGAGGAAAACAGAACACTCGTGAAATAACAACCTTGCAATAGATTTTGCGTCAAAATTTGAGCAATAATTTTGATAGTGCGCAGCTTTGACCATCTGTGATGTGCATTTTAAGCAATAGCACGCTGCAGTACCCCACCCCACTGTATCTTCTCAATCGTAAAGCGCGAAGCATGAACACAGCTAATTGGTTAAACAGTTATTTCGATAACAGGTTAATAATTTTCAATTTACAAGTCGGTAGCGTTGAAGAATTATGTAGCTCTTGAATCTATACTTCATAATAATATTGTCAGCGTTACAGTTCAAAGGAAGTGTTCCCTTAACGGTACCTCTAACAATTTTTCAAAGGATGGTGATCAGGAATGACGTCCACCAAGCTACTCAAGATATTGGCAGCGAAACTCAGTCAGTATTGCACACAGCTTTGCTACATATAAGCCGATACTCTTTGAATGATAGATCAGCGGTTTTCACTGCATTATGAACTGACACATGTAACATAATTGTAACTTGAAGATGTCTCTACGTAGGAGATATTTAAGAAAACTGACTACGACGGTGTGTTTTATAACAGCTATCGAAGCGAAAACAATTATTTTTAGAATTTTTGTGTGTATGTCTGTAAGCGCACCACGCAAAAACTAATGCACGGAATTGGATGCGATTTTCAGTTGTATTTTTGCAGGTCTAACGTAAAATGTGATACAGCTTTCATTTTGACACGCCGGGTAGAATGGAAGTTACCGCAGTTTTGCCATAAAAGCATGTGCTGTTATACACCTTAGGACAATCTTAATGAAAGTAGTCGTGATTTATAAGGTCTTGATTTCTGACGCTGTTCGTTATGGATGCGTCAGTTTTTTTACTACGAAAATTCTGCTGCAGATAATGAGTGACCGTAAATCAACTATAAAATTTTTGCTATCATTGGGCGTCATTGCTGAATTTTGCAAGTGCGGTGTCTGTGGAAATTAATGGTTTTGACAAAGGTTTTGTCATCGCGAACTTCCGACGAATTCATGTGGAGGTGCAGAAAACATATGGCGGAGCGGTTCTAGGCGCTACAGTCTGGAACCACGCTGCTGCGACGGTCGCAGGTTTGAATCCTGACCCGGGCATGGATGTGTGTTATGTCCTCAGGTTAGTTAGATATAAGTAGTTCTAAATCTAGGGGACTCATGACGTCAGATGTTAAGTGCCATAGTGCTTAGAGCCATTTGAACCATTTTGCAGAAAAAATAACAGGGAAGGAGAAGGATTTCTGTGTTGCAAGGCCTTTTAGATGAATATTGATGGAGGAAGAGTATTCCTAAAGGTTATATGTTATTTCTTGCATTTATGAAAGTAGTCAGCAAAATGTACAAACCTCGTTTTGTTAGTTAGGTGTTGGTGGGTCTGAAACTTTTTCTTCTTTTACGTTTCGTTTTTTATGTTGCTGTTTTGTGCCAGAGCTACATTTTTTGTTTCAAGGGAGGGAGGTTTTTCTGTCGTTGTAATATTTTCTGGTTACAATGGTGGGCCGAGGGGTATTGCTGTGCCTTTGCGAAGGGTTTATGTTATTGACTCGTGGTTTCATTTTTCTTACTATTTTAAAATTTGGCGTCTGATTGAGGGTGGGTGGTACGGAAGAAATGATTTGGATGGTACCTCATTCGTGCCTGGCAGTTTGTGTTTCATTTTTTATTCATTAGTTATTCTTAATTTTGCTTCTTTCGTTACAGTTTGACCTTCTAACTTTGTTATTTCTTGTTATGTCCTTATTTCGTTCTTGTCAGCCTCGATCTTTGAATCCTTTGGGTTCATATATGGTAAGTTTCTCTTTATGTAGCCACTTTTGTGTTTTCTTTTTCGATGTTTCTGCTACACTTCTCTTATTTTTACTGCCACTCCTGGTGTATCCATTTTACTGAGTGTTATGTGGAGCTACTGTAGCTGGTGTGACTTTCGTGTAGTGTAGTTATCGGTTGCAAGGTTTGGTCATTTTTGCGTTTCATTTCTTTGAGTGTGCAGTAATGTGTGTAAGGATTTTCATTTTTTGAAAGTCTAGTTGTGCTCTGTAGTTCACTAACAAGACCATTTTTACGCACGTTTCTGAGATGTTATAAGATTTTTGTGCAACAAACAGTACTATTTGAATCAGTAACTAGAAATGACCTCCTACATAGGTTGCTTCTAGTTACCGTTTCCTACTATTCGACGATTCTTTATTTAGTTCGTTTTTGCAGTATTGTAGTACGTGTGGAAAATGTAATACAATATATTCACTCGTAATTGCTCTCGTGTTGTTATTTATTTCAGTCATCTTCAACTCGTTTAAATGAAATTCGCCCGTAAATAATAGTCGCTTTAAATGTATTATTTTACGGCATGCTACATTCGTTTGTTTAAGACTATGATCCGTTCCATTCATAGATTGTCAATTGCAACATCTTTGCCTTACGTATGACGTCATTGGTCAAAGCCGACGGGTGGTATCGGACACTAGAATTTATCCGAAATCTTCTTCCACCTGGTTTTATCGTCATTCCGGAAGCGGCTGGCTCTTTAGTTCCATGTTCTTCATTCACTGACAAGGTTTTTTAACCTGAAAACTGTTACGGAATGAAGACTAATCTACCGTAATGTTGAATGATTTTAAAAAACGCGTCTTCTCGCGACATCCGTCAGTATTCCTTGTCTATAAAATAACCTGTCTGCTAAAATATGAACCCAATAAAACAAAGTTTACTCATCTAGTATGCACGTCGCTTCTTTTAAAAGTAGGAACAGAGGCGACAGCAAGTCTCGATCTGCAGATACCGTTGGCATGTTGTGTAGATTTATATAGTACAGGGTTTACATGAAATCTGGGAACTCTTTCAATTATTTATTGCCACGCGGAGTGGCTGCGTGGTTTGGGGCGCCATGTAAGGATTGCGCGGTCCCTCCCGCCAGGGTTCGAGTCCTCCCACGGGCATGGGCGTGTGTGTTATTCTTACCATAAGTTAGTTTAATTAAGTCTACAGATCGATGACCTCAGCAATTTAGTCCCTTAGGAATTCACACATTTGAATTATTTATTGCACAAGAACTATGCATTGTACAGATGTCGTACATATTGCGTTTTGAAGAAACTCTGGAAGTTTTCTTTTACAAACAGTCGATGTCCTAGCTATGATTAAGACGGCTTCCTCTTTCATTCCTTACCCCCAATCCACATTCTCCTACTACTTTTCCTTCTCTTCCTACTATCGAATTCCAGTCCACTATGACTATTAAATTTTCGTCTCCCTTTACTATTTGAATAATTTTTTTTATCGGGTCATACATATCTTCGATCTCTTCGTCATTGCGGAGGTAGTTGGCATATTAACTTGAACTACTGTGGCAGGAGTGGGCTTCGTGTTATCTTGGCTAGAATAATGCGTTCACTATACTGTTCGTGGCAGCTTACCCGCGCTCCTATTTTTTTATTAATTATTAATGAATTTACCCCTCTTTGATTTTGTATTTATAAAACCTTCTCCTGCATTACCCCCATTTGATTTTGTATTTATAACCCTGTATTCACTTGACCAGAAGTCTTGTTCTTCCTGCCACCGAACTTCACTAATTCCCACTATATCTAACTTTAACTTACCCATTCCTCTTTTTAAATTTTCTAACCTAGCTGCCTTTTAAGGAATCCGACATTCCACGCTTCGATCCATAGAACACCAATTTTCTTTCTCCTGATAATGATGTCCTCTTGAGTAGTCCCTGCCCGGATATTCGAATGGGGGACTATTTTACCTCCGGAATATTTTACCCAAGAGGACGCCATCATCATTTAACCACGCAGTAAAGCTGCACGCCCTTGGGAAAAATTACGGCTGTGGTTTCCCTTTGCTTTCAGCCGTGCACAGTACCAGCACAGCAAGGCCATTTTGGTTAATGTTACAAAGCCGGATCAGCTTATCATTCAGACTGTCGCCCCTGCAACTACTGAAAAGGGTGCTGCCTCTCATCAGGAACCACACATTCGTCTGGCCTCTCAACAGATGCCCCTCCGTTGTGGTTGCACCTTCGGTATGGCTATCTGCGTCGCTGAAGCGTGCAACCCTCCCCACCCCAACAACGGCAAGGTCCGTGGTTCATGGGGGTGGGGGATGGAGTGAGGCAGTGCTATAGGCCACACTAAAAACTGCAGTGATATAGAATTCACATTGACAGAAGAGGAACGAGGAAGGTAAATAAAACAATGTTGGGTGAACTAGTTCATGATTCTGGATTATAAATTCAAGAAGAAATTCATCAGTCAGTGTTTGAATGCAAAGAGTGATGTTTACAAGAACTGTAATGGCAATACCAGAAAATAGAGTATTGAAGGAATTTGCATGCAACCAATACAAGTTGGTTGGTTGTTTGATTCAGGCGAGGAGACCAAACAACGAGGTCATTGGTCCAAATGGATTAGGGAAGGAAACCAGCCATGCTCTTTCAAAAGAACAATCCTGACATTTGCCTGAAGCGATTTAGGGAAATCATGGAAAACCTAAATCAGGGTGGCTGCACATGGGTTTGAACCGTCGTCCTCCCTAGTGCGACTCCAGTGTGCTAACTAATGCATCACCTTGCTCTGTTGGATGCAAATGTGGATGTAGTTGCTTGATGGATAGCTCAAGAAATCCTTCAGTTTCTAATTTAATGGGACTTTAGTGGATAATTACGCTATACATCACTTGTGTCTCAGACGCATCATGCGAGACACTTTTTCCAGGCTAAAACTAATAAAAAAATTATCTTCAATCTACAATGAATCAATAACGACTAGTCAGTCCCTCCATTTTATCAACTGAAAGAAAACCTTTAACCCCCCTCCCTCCCCCTCTTTATCAACCAATTTTAACACTTAGTTGAACTGTAGAACGAAAGATTTTTCTTGGAACACTTTTAGTTTTATAATGATGAACGATGACAGATATTTTGTGTGTGTGTGTGTGTGTGTGTGTGTGTTAGAATGAAAGACGGAGTAATTCATGATGTATTGCAAGTGCTACTCACAACTCCATCTCAAATAAGAAAGCTAACTATCCACAGTAACGGTAGACAATTGTTACTTGCTTGACCTGCACGCTGCAACCCCATTTAAAATCAAGCAAGTTAAAATGTGTGCACTATACTTATTGTTCATAAATCACTTGACTGCTGCACTCCTTGCTCCGAGCTGGAAGAAACTTCTGTTAATGATTTGTGTCTGCCCACAGTCAATAATAATAATAATAATAATAATAATAATACTGCGTACAGCTCTAAAATAGCACTTACGTAGTTAATACTGTGTCGTCTGTCAATTGATTCACTTATCTGTTTCGAAGCGAGTAGTGAAGCAATTCCTGGACTACTGTGGGTACTATCTACAACCTGGAGAATACATTTTCTTGAGATATTTAGTAACTGTTACGTATATGTCTCACTTTTATCATCAGCAATGACAAAGCACAACATATGTGTGTAGTGGGCTAGCTATGTGAGGAACCTATAACCTTCGTCGCATTGTTGTTGTTGTATTCAGTCCTGAGACTGGTTTGATGCAGCTCTCCATTCTACTCTATCCTGTGCAAGCGTCTTTTCTCCCAGTACTTACTGCAACCTACATCCTTCTGAATCTGATAGTGTATTCATCTCTTGGTCTCCCTCTACGATTTTTACCCTCCACGCTGCCCTTCAATGCTAAATTTGTGATCCCTTGATGCCTCAGAATATGCCCTACCAACCGATCCCTTCTTCTTGTCAAGTTTGCTACAAATTACTCTTCTCTCCAACTCTATTCAATACCTCCTCATTAGTTATGTGATCTACCCATCTAATCTTAAGCATTCCTCTGTAGCACTACATTTCAAAAGCTTCTATTCTCTTTTTGTCTAAACTATTTATCGTCCACGTTTCACATCCATACAAGGCTACACTCCGTACAAATACTTTCAGAAACGACTTCCTGACACTTAAATCTATACTCGATGTTAACAAATTTATCTTCTTCAGAAACGCTTTCCATACCATTGCCAGTCTACATTTTATATCCTCTGTACTTCGACCATAATCAGTTATTTTCTCCCCAAATAACAAAACTCCTTTACTACGTTAAGTGTCTTATTTCCTAATCTAATTCCCTCAGCATCACCCGACTTAATTCGACTACATTCCATTATCCTCGTTTTGCTTTTGTTGATGTTCATCTTATACGCTCCTTTCAAGACTGTCCATTCCGTTCAACTGCTCTTCCAAGCCCTTTGCTGTCTCTGACAGAATTACAATGTCATCGGCGAACATCAACGTTTTTATTTTTTCTCCATGGACTTTAATACCTACTCCGAATTTTTCGAATTTTCCCAACCGCTGCTTCCCTTTCATGCCCCTCGACTCTTATAACTGCCATCTGGTTTATGTACAAATTGTAAATAGCCTTTCGCTCCATGTATTTTACCCCTGCCACCTTCAGAATTTTAAAGAGAATATTCCAGTCAACATTGTCAAAAGCTTTCTCTAAGTCTACAAATGCTAGAAATGTAGGTTTGCCTTTCCTTAATCTATTTTCTAAGATAAGTCGTAGGGACAGGATTGCCTCACGTGTTCCAACATTTCTGCGGAATCCAAACTGATCTTCGCCGAGGTCGGCTTCTACCAGTTTTTCCATTCGCCTGCAAAGAATTCGCGTTAGTATTTAGCAGCTGTGACTTATTAAACTGATAGTTCGGTAATTTTCACATCTGTCAACACCTGCTTTCTTTGGGATTGGAATTATTATGTTCTTCTTGAAGTCTGAGGGAATTTCTCCTGTCTCATACATCTTGCTCACCAGATGGTAGAGTTTTGTCGGGACTGGCTCTCCCAAGGCCGACAGTAGTTCCAATGGAAGGTTGTCTACTCCCGGGGCCTTGTTACTACTCAGGTCTTTCAGTGCTCTGTCAAACTCTTCACGCAGTATCGTATCTCCCACTTCATCTTCATCTACATCCTCTTCCATTTCCATAATATTGTCCTCAAGTACATCGCCCTTGTATAGACCCTCTATATACTCGTTCCACCTTTCTGCTTTCCCTTCTTTGCTTAGAACTGGGTTTCCATCTGAGCTCTTGATATTCATAGAAGTGGCTCTCTTTTCTCCAAAGGTCTCTTTAATTTTCCTGTAGGCAGTATCTATCTTACCCCTAGTGAGATAAGCCTCTACATCCTTAAATTTGTCCTCTAGCCATCCCTGCTTAGCCATTTTGCACTTCCTGTCGATCTCATTTTTGAGACGTTTGTATTCCTTTTTGCCTGCTTCATTTACTGCATTTTTATATTTTCTCCTTTCATCAATTAAATTGAATATTTCTTCTGTTACCCAAGGATTTCTAGCAGCCCTCGTCTTTTTACCTACTTTATCCTCTGCTGCCTTCAGTACTTCATCCCTCAGAGCTACCTATTCTTCTTCTACTGTATTTCTTTCCCCCATTCCTGTCAATTGTTCCCTTATGCTCTCCCTGAAACTCTCTACAACCTCTGGTTCTTTCAGTTTATCCAGGTCCCATATCCTTAAATTCCCACCTTTTTGCAGTTTCTTTAGTCGCATTAATGCTACCAATTGAGAAAAAGTAATCATTGATAACCTATACAATCAGTATTGGAGTCTTATAAAACTGTGATAATAGTAATGATCTTCTGAAAATAATTTAATTTCGTGACTGAAGCAGAATCGAATCATTTAGTTTTTACTCTTCAGAAAATTTCATTTTATCCCTCAGGGGGTTATTACTCTCAGGTTTGGAATCACTGTTTTAAATGAAACAGATTTCAACGACGTTACTAATGGTTCAAATGGCTCTGAGCAGTAAGGGACTTAACTTCTGAGGTCATCAGTCCCCTACAACGTAGAACTACTTAAACCTAACTAACCTAAGGACATCACACACATCCATGCCCGAGGCAGGATTCGAACCTGCGACCGTAGCGGCCGCGCGGTTCCAGACTGTAGCGCCTAGAACCGCTCGGCCCCTTCTGTCGGCACGACGTTACTTAGAATTTCACTTCAATAAAGGTATGAAAACATTTACTGTAAGAATACCAGCAACAACTAATAGCGCATACTAAGCTTACGAAAATGATATTATACTCGTAATTGTACAAGCTTTGTTCCCAGACATGCAGAATTTTTTTGCACGCCACCCGATGGTTACTATACTAAATGCCCGTTCGTATTCTCTCACCTACATATTTAATTACGTATACTGCTGGAAAGAAATGCATCACCCGCAAGGGTGTACACTCGTGGACAAAACGAGCGATACCCCTCTCCGATATGACGCCGTTGAACGCACGGCTAACCCGCGCCGGCAAGTTGTATATAGCCATTGGTGTTGCTAAATAGTTATTCACTTCTGCTGAATGATTTTCTGCTCAGTTCATTTGAGATAGAATGACTAAAATATATTTGATGTTACGGAAGAGTAAGAACGACTAATTCATTCCCCCCTTGTCTTTATTTATGATGTTAGATTCGCAATCTGAGCATACTTACTATGCATAACCACACTTTAGCGCCAACTCATAGTCACAGAAATGCGAATACAACACATTGGTTTATATTTGAGGTATTTCGTTCCCCACGAAGTGGTGGCAGACGATGCTGTGGCGTCTTGGCAAGTGCTAGCTATCTCAGCACGTCAACTGAGCGGAACGTCTTATTCCCGCTGCTGGTCTAATGGACAATGGCAACACAGTAAAATACGTTTTATAAGTATGTGACCATCGATTTACGTTCTTGAGTGGTTCATAAATATGTTAGTAGATCCACTCGTTATTTTTTGTCCTTTAAATTTTTTTAAATTTTTTGTCCTTTAAATTACATTTGCTAGTACATGATTCGCTTTGAAGACGTAGGAAATGTATGTTATTTGGTCCAGGAAGCACGTACCAACAGAAATTGCTGCTTACATTGACATTTGTGTTGCCAGTTAGTTGTCTTATCCATCACGTGGACAACGAGGATGCTTTGTTTTGCTACAGTTGTTTCATAGCTTAATGGTATTGTGTGTTGGTGGCGTTGCAAATTTACATACTGCGCATGTAACACACAATAAAAGCGTTGGATTCATATAGTGATCAGTCTACTTGAAAACCGTTTGTTGTCATCGTAATTTATATAACTTGCTCTTCGACTTCCAATTTGACAATTTGTGGAAAAATGTTTTACCTTGCTAGTCCTAGTTGACTGAGAAAACGTAGGCATGAAGGAGTTAGTGAAAGCAATTACTCGCTATTAGAGAAAACTTTTGAATCCACTGGACACTTGAATCCTCTATATTGATTCTGAGAGTTTTATTATTCCTCTTGTTATTTTCTGTCTCGATGTCATCCGTGAGAATAAAATTAAAGGCAGTGAGATTAGGCTCCTGATATATACACAGTGTATTAATATTCTGCGCTGCTACGTAAATTTTAAAGGTTATATTCTTTACGTAAAACAGAGTCTCGGTTTCAGTCCTAGGATCGACGATAAACTTCAGAAACACAATTACAGAATAGTGGCATATCGATTATGGCTCCTCACCATCAACAATAGCTGTTACCCATAGTATTGTATTTGCTATTTGACCGTGGTCACCCTTTAGAGACCAATGGATCTTTCCGCAATGCCATTTTTGATCTGCTTCTTAATATGTCCTATAACTACAGATTTGTTGAAAATATCAACTGTTAAATGCGCTATTCCACAAATTAAAAACTTCCAGTTATTCTTTATACACTCCTGGAAATTGAAATAAGAAAACCGTGAATTCATTGTCCCAGGAAGGGGAAACTTTATTGACACATTCCTGGGGTTAGATACATCACATGATCACACTGACACAACCACAGGCACATAGACACAGGCAACAGAGCATGCACAATGTCGGCACTAGTACAGTGTATATCCACCTTTCGCAGCAATGCAGGCTGCTATTCTCCCATGGAGACGATCGTAGAGATGCTAGATGTAGTCCTGTCGAACGGCTTGCCATGCCATTTCCACCTGGCGCCTCAGTTGGACCAGCGTTCGTGCTGGACGTGCAGACCGCGTGAGACGACGCTTCATCCAGTCCCAAACATGCTCAATGGGGGACAGATCCGGAGATCTTGCTGGCCAGGGTAGTTGACTTACACCTTCTAGAGCACGTTGGGTGGCACTGAATACATGCGGACGTGCATTGTCCTGTTGGAACAGCAAGTTCCCTTGCCGGTCTAGGAATGGTAGAACGATGGGTTCGATGACGGTTTGGATGTACCGTGCACTATTCAGTGTTCCCTCGACGATCACCAGAGGAGTACGGCCAGTGTAGGAGATCGCTTCCGACACCATGATGCCGGGTGTTGGCCCTGTGTGCCTCGGTCGTATGCAGTCCTGATTGTGGCGCTCACCTGCACGGCGCCAAACACGCATACGACCATCATTGGCACCAAGGCAGAAGCGACTCTCATCGCTGAAGACGACACGTCTCCATTCGTCCCTCCATTCACGCCTGTCGCGACACCACTGGAGGCGGGTTGCACGATGTTGGGGCGTGAGCGGAAGACGGCCTAAGGGTGTGCGGAACCGTAGCCCAGCTTCATGGAGACGGTTGCGAATGGTCCTCGCCGATACCCCAGGAGCAACAGTGTCCCTAATTTGCTGGGAAGTGGCGGTGCGGTCCCCTACGGCACTGCGTAGGATCCTACGGTCTTGGCGTGCATCCGTGCGTCGCTGCGGTCCGGTCCCAGGTCGACGGGCACGTGCACCTTCCGCCGACCACTGGCGACAACATCGATGTACTGTGGAGACCTCATGCCCCACGTGTTGAAAAATTCGGCGGTACGTCCACCCGGCCTCCCGCATGCCCACTATACGCCCTCGCTCAAAGTCCGTCAACTGCACATACGGTTCACGTCCACGCTGTCGCGACATGCTACCAGTGTTAAAGACTGCGATGGAGCTCCGTATGCCACGGCAAACTGGCTGACACTGACGGCGGCGGTGCACAAATGCTGCGCAACTAGCGCCATTTGACGGCCAACACCGCGGTTCCTGGTGAGTCCGCTGTGCCGTGCGTGTGATCATTGCTTGTACAGCCCTCTCGCAGTGTCCGGAGTAAGTATGGTGGGTCTGACACACCGGTGTCAATGTGTTCTTTTTTCCATTTCCAGGAGTGTATCTTGAAACTTACTACTGCTCACTTTCACTGAAGAAAAGATACATAATAATAAAATGAAATCATAGATTAGAATCGCAAATCGTACTGTGAATGGTTAAAATGAAATGAACTAAAAATCATCTTCTTGTCTAAGACATGTTACTGTTCCAGAAAACTTCGGCACCTCTCAAAATTTTTTACACCTCTGATGTCTAGCCACTTGTGGGCAAATAGGGGTCTCATAAAGCCGCACTGTTTAACCGTCACAAAATAAAGCCTAAAAAATCAGTAAATAAAACTATTCTTCTAATGTTGCTCCGAATTTATATAGCAACCGCCATCTGCTGCGACAACGAAATCTATTGGGTATTTGATTTTTCTCTTCTTTCTCGTTGTACTGATCTGCTTTTTACCCTTCTTGCATATACACATGTGTCATGTATTTTTTTGAGACTGCTTGAATATATAACGTGAGTATTTCTTCTCTTAGCAAATTAAGTATTACATATCTTTTGAAATAATTTGTTTTTTCAGATTCCACTTACTGCGTTGTTGCAGCTGATTACGTAAGGGCTGAGAAAAAAGGACACCTCTGATGATGCTGCTTAGTATCGGCTTCCACAACGGCTCGAACTCTGTTGGGTACTGAGCCCACAACTGTAGCCACATAACTAGGAGATTCAGCTAACGCGTTCCAAGCGTCATCAATCACATCAGAAATCTGTCGGCGAGTCGACGGTGACTGTCCCTTTTCCCGTATTACTCTGACCATTTCTGCCCAAATATTCTCAATGGGATTCATGTCAGCTCCTGTAGGTGGCCATTCCACTACAGTAATATTACTATGGTCGTTGAACTACCTCTTAACCACACGTGCCATATGAAAAGGCGAGCGATCTTGTTGGAGCATGATCTGATTATCGCCAAATATTGCTGTCACAGAAGGCAACATCACGTTCTCCAGAATTGGTATATAATTGCGCGCACCGAGTCTTCCTTCCACATCCCACAGGAACCCACACCCTTCGCCCGATATCCATGCCCATGCCGTTACCGACTCTCTGCCACTCCTTCGGCAACTGTAAATATATTCTGGATTATACCTAGCACCTTTTGGCCGGTAAACAAGTACTTTTCCGGTTGATGCCGTAGAGAAAACTTTTTCGTCCGTGAACACTACTCGCCTCCAAAACTGGAGAGGTTTGTCGACATTTTCAGCAGCAAAAGTAAGGCGGGCTTCTCTGTGTGAAACTGTCAATGAATCTTTCACAGCAGCGCTTCTTGCTCTCAGTCCACCTTCCCTTAGACGACGAGTGACGGTCTTACTGCTAACATTGACACCCAAAGTTTGCCGAATTTGTCGTGCGTTAACAAATGTGTGGTTCTCACTGAAACAGCGTATCTGCCGATCCTGAGCTGCTGTTGTCTTGCGGCGACGGCCATGAGGCCTTCCACTCAGGTTACCACCCTCTTCCTTTCGTCTAATCCACCTGGCTATCGTCGACTTGTGAAGACCCATAGTTCTTGCTACATAGTCATTTGAAAATCCCTCTGCGTAGAGTGCTATTATAGCGCCCTTGTCTGCCTCAGCCAGATGGGTCATTTAGCGTTGAGTGAATGATTCGCTGCGAAAAGAGCGCTAGTAGAAAACAGACTGCCTCCTCCACGACTGCAGTTACAAAGCAATGGCCAAGCATGTGTAAAACGGAAATCGATGGCATAAACCAGAGATCGCAAGCCCGTACCCGTGTCATTACATAGTGGAGCAACTTAGAACCTGTAATTTTTCTCAAAAGGAACTGGTCCGCTCTTGTCATGTTTTATCCTGATAAATATTACATGAAATGAAATGTTTACGTTTTGCATATACAACAGGCCTAACGCAAGAAACATTTCTGAAATATATGAGGCAAACTGACGAACACTCCGTGAATTTTCGCTGTAGAAGGTTGCCTTGTAAGAAGGAAAATGTGTTTATTCTCGCTCGCCGTGTTTCCAAGTGACGCAGTTTACTCTGAGGCATACATAGTTCTCGCCGGGCGTAAGAAGCGACTCGACCAACGAGGGGAATTCGCCAGGTGCCATACGCTGATTGTCCGGAAACTTTGCTCAGTGAAGGAGAGCACAAAATAAGAGACCATGTGTTTCGGCTTATCTGCAGACACTCGACCGTTTTCGAGAAAACGACGTTCAAAGTTATCAACGCGCTGTTGCTATAGTGTAGATACCTTTTGCGTCCGAGAATGCAATTGAATAGGTAGCTCAGTGGCTACCGTCGTTCCTTCTTAACTTTGATTCCCGAGTTCGAGACCATATTGGTTTTTTCCTCCCTCTCTATTAGAATTATCTACGAATGTTTTTCCCAATTTATGTTGAAATAATGTTATTCGTCAATTAACTTTCTGTGTAATTAATGAATTAAAAGAAATAATAAACTAATCGGGAATGTGAAATATTTTTGAACCTCCTTACAACCTGTACGGTTGCAAGGACATTCACAAATATTTCACATCATTTTCTCATTCTTTTACTTTTTTTAACTTCTTTCATTACCCAGTAAATTAACTGACGAATAACGACAACATTGCTTCAACACGAACTGGAATAAACATTCGTAGATAATTCAGAGACTGCGGAAAAAAAGGAGCAGCCGGGTTTCGAACTCGCAGCGCAAAGTTCTCAAGTCGGGACGGTAGCCGCTAAGCCACCGCTTCAATTGAATCCTTACACGCTAGAAGGTATCTACACGGTAGCAACAGCGCATTGAAAAATTTGACCTGAGTTTTCTCAGAAGCGGTCGAGTGCATGCAGATAAGCCGAGACACGTGTTCGCTTATTTTGTCAATATGAAACTCTTGTAGAATTTCACACTTGTTACGGCCTACTAGCCGGCCGCGGTGGCCGAGTGGTTCTAGGCGACTCTGGCATGGATGTGTGTGATGTCCTTAGGGCAGTTAGGTTTAAGTAGTTCTAAGTTCTAGAAGACTGATGACGTCAGATGATAAGTCCCATAGTGACATCTCGTGGAAATCGGGTTTTCTGCCGGATATGAGCGTCTTCCAAAAAGGATATTTCGACATTACTTGACGTCTTCATCAGGTGTTCCCTGAGACTGGCTGCTTGCTGGACCGGGTCTCATATTTATGCCTGCCCGGTGCCCGGTGTTCTGTTTGCCGTTCCCTAGTCGGTCCTCGCCCGCTAGTCCAGAGCGGCATTGGAGCGCCACTCGCAGGTGCGGACCGAGAAGGGAACACCAGGAGGCCACGACCGCAGTTGGAGGCGGCCAGAGCGGGCGCGGACGGAATAGAGAACACCTAGAGCGGCAGGATAGCGCGACTAGCGGGCGCGGACCGACTAGGGAGCGGCAAACAGAACACCGGGCACCGGGCAGGCATAAATATGCGACCCGGTCCAGCAAGCAGCCACAGAGTCTGCGCTGAGATGTCGGAGCGAGAGGATGTCCGTACAGCGAAGGGTGTGGCGGATCGCCGTCCGGCAGAGCTTGCTTTGCCGGCGGCCCCATCCGGCCCCCCACCTACGACGACCCAGGCATCGTCAATGGACACGACTATGGCTTTAGATTCGGCTGCACTGCAAGTACCGCTGCCCGAATCAGACGACGAGACGGCGGCACGACATGAAGCGTCCACCTCCACCAGGACGACGAAAAGAAGGGCGACCACCACCACAGGAACTACTCGAGCCCCTCCTAAGGGAAAGAAGGCAAAACCGGCGGATGTCGTCGTCGATGAGGAAGGTTTTCAACTCGTCAAACGGCCGGCCAGGAAGGCTCAGCTGTCATCTGCACCGCCGGTTCCGACGACAAACAGTTATGATGAGCTCGCTGAGGGTGTGGAGTTACCTACTCAGAAGAGTGAACCAAGGCCGCCGCCTATTGTGGTCCAACATACTGAAGACTACGACGGCCTCTACAGGATGCTGCTTCGTCTTGTTGGCCAAGACAACGTTGTCATCAAGCCAGCTGGCACCAACCTGTACAAGGTCACACTAAAAACAGCTGATGACTACAGAAAGGTTACGGCTACGTTCGGAGAACAGGAAAAGCCGTTCTACACTTATCCATCGGCAACGGACAAGACGCTAAAGATCGTCTTTCGAGGGCTCCCTCGAAACTACAGCCTGGATCACATCCGGCAGCAACTGGAGGATATGGGCTATGGATTTGGACTCAGGTCGATAACCCGCCTACCGTCTCGCCGAACCAGAAAGGAGACGCCGCTGGTCCTCGTGGTCACTTGTGATATCCCACACAACTGTGGCCTGTGGCAGGTCACGAAGATAGCGGCGACACCAGTCACTACAGAAAAACTCCGCTCGAAGAGGGGAGAACCTCAGTGCTACAACTGCCAAATGGTTGGGCATGTAGCACGGTTCTGCACGCTACCCTCACGCTGTGTTAAGTGTGCAGGGGAGCACGCTAGTCGCGACTGCACACGGCAGCGGACAGATGGACCGCCCAAATGCGCTGGATGTGGGGGAGAACATGTTGCCTCTTACCGCGGCTGTTCCAGCTTCCAACGGGCTGCGGCACGGAGCCGTGGCCAGCGCCCTGGCTCAATAAAGCGGCCTGCACCAGTCAGACCTGGAGTCAGTTTTGCTGCTGCTGTTTCCCCTGGCTCCTCTCCGCAGGCCCCCATACCTGCGACGGCGCCAGCCACTGTTGCAACAGCTGCAAACAACAAGAAGGCCCGCCGTCCACGAGGCGCAGCGCGACCACCAGCACTGCGTCCTGATCAGCAACAGAGTGAAGACCAGGGACAACACGACCACTCCCAACAGGGACGCCAGGCTGTCGTCGTGGAAACCCCAGCTCAACAGCCACAAGCTGCATCTGCACCCTCCCAGGCGGCCGATTCCAGCATGGAAGAAATGAAGCTCCTCCTGCAAGAACTTCGGGAGCTTCTCAGGGATATCCCGCGGCAACTCATCGCCGCTGTTAGTGCAGCCGTTCAGGCAATCACCACCGGACCACTGAAGACCTAGCATGGCCCGTAGTCAACGAGGAGTCACTGTATGCGTGTGGAATGCCCAGGGCATCCGCACCCAAGATGGCGAAATTCGTCAGCTGCTGCGAGATGAAGCCGTTGACATTTGCCTCGTCTCGGAGACTTTTCTCAAGCCTGTAGTTCACGTCCGAGCAGCAAACTACGTGTGCTATCGGACTGACAGACCAACTCATGGCGGTGGTACTGCGGTCTACGTCCGGACTTCACTGGCGCACCATCAGATTCAGCTTCCGCCACTACAAGCGATGGAGGCAACTGCTGTAGCTGTTGACACCTCACATGGGCGCATCACGTTTGTGGCTGTCTACCGTCCACCTGGCAGGCAGTTACTCCAACAGGACGTTGAAGCGCTGCTGACATTACCTGTAAAGGTCTTTGCTGGTGGTGATTTTAATGCAAAACATACTGAATGGCATTCTCGTCTTACCAACAACTACGGAAGAAAACTTCTCCGAGTCGCACAGCGGAGGAACGCCATCATCCTCGGACCTCATGACCCCACCCACTTTCCTAACAATGGTGGACTTCCAGACGTGCTCGACATTGCAGTGGCCAAGGGGGTGCCCTATGTTATATCTGCCAGCACTCGCAACGACTTATCCTCGGACCATGTTCCAGTTATCTTTGACATCGATGTCGATGCTCAGCCAGTGTCGCGGAGAGAAATCCAGACCAGGAACACCAACTGGATCCGATACCAGGAGCTGATCGCTGACGGCCCCCGAGATGCACCAGATGCTGCTGAGGTTGGAGTTGATGGCTATGCCCGATTCCTTCAAGACTGTGCTATACAGGCGGTGCACCGGGCCACACCGCGGCCGCGATCTGAACCACCTGACCGATCTCGGCAACTACCACCACATCTAATGGAGGCGATAACCACCAAAAATCGCCTATTCCGTGAATGGCAGCTGACACGAAACGCAGCAACGAAGAGGGCACTAAACCGGATGAGGAGAGAGATAAAGGTTGCCATTGCAAATCACCGCCATCAGGAATGGTCCAACCGCCTGGCCACTCTTCGGGTTGATGATGGTACTGCTTGGAAAGCCACGCAGTTCTTCCTCCGCCGGCGACAGAGGATACCGCCGCTACAAGTTGGTCAAAACATCGCCAGCAGCCCAGCGGACAAAGCCAACGCCATCGCTGATGTTTTTGAACAAAATTTCCAGCCCATCATGGACCCCATGGATCCGGATCACATTCGACTGGTTACACAACGTCTTCCGGTATTCCTCAATGCACCTGTGGGCGACAATCACATCGAAGAGGTGGATGCTGATGAAGTCTCCGTAGAACTTCGGCGACTCAACAAGCGCAAGGCGGAAGGCCCTGACCAGCTCACAAATGAAATGCTGCGACAGATGCCACCAGCAGCCACAGAACACCTGGCTCGACTTTTCAACAACATTCTCCGCACTGGACACTATCCTCAAGCATGGAAACATGCGGAGGTAGTGCCCATCCAGAAGCCTGGGAAGGACCCTCGTTTACCAAGTAGCTACAGGCCCATCAGCTTACTACCAGCGGTCAGCAAGGTCTTTGAAAGACTTTATCTCAGACGCTTACAACGTCACATTCAGGAAGAACGTCTACTGCCGGACGAACAATGTGGTTTTCGCCCTGGTCATGCAACAACGCACCAACTGCTTCGACTAGTCGAAGAGGCCCTTGATGCCATCGAACGACGGGAGTTTTTCGGGGCCATCTTCCTGGATGTCTCACGGGCGTTCGATTCTGTATGGCATGAGGGGCTCCTTTTCAAGCTTCTGGATCTCGGTGTGCCCCTGCCGCATGTCCGCCTCCTACAATCTTACGTCGCCGACAGAAGCTTCCATGTCCGCACGGAGGACTTGTCGACGCGCCGTCTGGTCAGGGCTGGAGTTCCCCAAGGCTCCGTCCTCGGCCCCATACTCTACATCCTGTATACTGCAGACATGCCGCGGATGGACAGGGTCCACCTTGCCCTCTACGCAGATGATACGGCGATGTACGTAAGGAGCATGAATGCAGCTCTACTCCAAAGACGCATGCAAGCAGCAGCTGACACACTTAGTCAGTGGGCCAGGAGGTGGCGCCTCAGCTTCAATGGGGCTAAGACACAAGCCCTCCTTATCACGAAGAAGCATATCCCAGCTGCCCTACCGCAGATCACCATTAGGGGAACCGCCGTACCTTGGGGCACTACAGCAAAGTACCTGGGTGTGACGCTGGATAGAGGGCTCACTTGGAGACAACACATCGATGATATAGTCAAAAAGGTCAGGGGTAGAATGACACAACTCTACCCCTTCCTCAATTCATCAACTGCACTCCCACCTGAACTGGGTGTTGCGATATATCTGACACTAATCCGTCCACTCGTCGACTACGCCGCTGTGGTTTGGGGCAACGCCGCAGCGAGCCACGTCGGAAGACTACAACGACTCCAAAACCGGATCCTACGGCTGGCATCGCACCTCCTTCGGGACTTCCCGTCGGACGACCTTAACCGAGTCTCCAACATTCCAACTGTTAGAGAGAGGTTTCGCCAGGCTGCACGACTCTTTTACGAGAAGAACATGCAATCAACAAATCCGCTCCTCCGAGCACTAGGCCACCGTGTGCAGCGTCTCAACGCCACCAGTTGGCCACACCTGCTTCGCGACCAATAAGTTGCAAGCACGCCAGGAACGCCGTCCCAGCAGACTGAAAGGACATAAACACAACGAAAGGACAACCCACACACACCGCCAGCTTGGAGGAATAGCCAACCAGCTTAGACTCCACCGAACAACAGAGACCAATCTGTCTCTGTCAGGCTGAAGCTAGCTAGGAAGCAGCCAGTCTCAGGGAACACCTGATGAAGACGTCAAGTAATGATGTCGAAATATCGTGTTTGGAAGACGCTGATATCCGGCAGAAAACCCGATTTCCACGAGATCATCAAATCGCCGGAAAAGTCTAAGAAATTACAAGTCCCGTAGTGCTCAGAGCCATTTGAACGGCCTACTATTTCCGCTTCTATCAATAATTGAATTGAATTAAGTGTGGCACTGAATGATTTTTAACTGAATTTCGTTATGAATCTTCACGCATTGCTAAATTTGCACACTTCCATAGTAGATCAGCAACGGGAATCCAGTATGACTGGTCTGAACGTTGACACAGACCGTTCCGCGGCCGAATGCGGAAAATATTTTGCTAATTCGTAACGACCTGGGGTTCTAAAACAGTTATGTTACCTCGATAAGGTGAAATAAATTTTCATTAGTACAGTTCACACTAATTAGCGTTTCTTCTTAAGTTATATCTTATATTTACGTTCTGAGTTTAACACACTAATCAGCATTGTTATAGTCTTACACAAAGTTCGGATAGTTTTTCAATTTCATGCCTGTGCACAGTATGTTGGCAGCACTTCGTCGTCTTCCCTGTTATGCTGTATAGCAGACTTTAAAGCTGTGCGGATCAGCATAACGAAAATGTGGTGTACTGGGTAGAGTAGATTCGCGTTGCTGGCGCCTAGACATAGTATTGTATTGTATTGTGTGTTAACCGGGGACCTAGAAACGACGGAGAGGCTCCGTCCCCGCCGCAGCCGCAGTGGTCCACAACCTCACGACGACTACTGCAGTCCACTTCACCCCTCCGCCGCCCCACACCGAACCCAGGGTTATTGTGCGGTTTGACCCTCGGTGGACCCCCCAGGAAACGTCTCCAGTGTAACCCCTATGTTTGCGTGGTAGAGTAATGGTGGTGTACGCGTACGTGTAGAATATGTTTGCGCAGCAATCGCCGACATAGTGTAACTGAGACGAAATAAGGGTGTCGCGTCCCAAGCGTGGGTTTTGCGAGGGATTGAGCGACACGGTTCGTAAACGGGAATTAGCCGGTTCACCTAATTGAGAGGGAGACTTTTGATCTGGCTAAGATGTTAAATTCCCTGGTGTGAAGGTACAAGGCTAAGATGTTGGTAGAAGTAAACTCGTATGGACGTTATAAAAGTTCTAATTTATTCATAAAGAATACAGATCACCCTAACTGCGTAGTGATTGTACCTACAGAATAGCCAAGCCCATTACAGAGACGGTGACTGACTTCCACCGTTCTGGCTGCCTGATAGAACTTTCCAGCACTTTGCTGCCCACACTAGCACCCTACGTCAGAGTCCCGCGGTCGCTGCCTAAACGCTCATCGGCGACTATCTCCAACTGTCTGCCTGCAGCCCGCCCTCAGCCCAAGTCGGCTGCTACTCACGCTCACTACCGTCGCTGCCTAAACCCGAGAGAGAGAGAGAGAGATCCCCGGAGCGGCGTGGCTCCGAGTTTTGTTAGCTCTTCCCCTTCGACCCCGCCAGCGCTAGGCATGACGTAGCGTCGAGTGCAACTTTTCCTTATTAGGGATTGTTTTAGTATTAACTTCAGTACTTTTCTTCAGAAGCTGGGTGGAGGGGTAGAGGGGCCTCTCCCTATATGGTCACGCACTGCGTCCTGAGCCCTTCATTGGCTCCTCATGACGTAGTGCGGTCCCCACCTAGGGCCCTCTTTCTTTCTCTCTCCGCTCCCAGACTTCTCCCTCTAGCCAAGAGTGTTGATACTGCAAGTTATTGCTTATTAACGGACCTGCCCAGAGCGCCCTGTTTATCTTAAGAGCTGAGTCTGCTTCCTTGCTTATCACGCGCAGCTGCCTGGCCGCTTGGACCGCCGCCTCGGCTATCTGGCTGCGTCGTTATCTTTTGTGACCCCTCTGACACGCCTGGCGTCCCCTGTTAACTCTATCTCCCCGTATGATTTCTGGTGTATCGTCTGAGAACAACTGCATTTAGACTTGGCTTTTCTGCGGTTACAACAAGGGGAACCAGCCAGCATTCGCCGAGGCAGATGGAAAACCGCCTAAAACCCATCCACAGACTGGCCGTTTCACCGGACCTCACACAAATCCGCCGGGTGGACTCGTGACGGGGACCAGGCGCTCCTTCCCGCCCGGAAAGCCGTGCGTTAGACCGCGCGGCCAACCGGGCCGGGCCGGCCGAGGTGGCCGAGCGTTTCTAGGCGCTTCAGTCTGGAGCCGTGCAACCGCTACGGTCGCAGGTTCGAATGCTGCCTCGGGCATCGATGTGTGTGATGTCCTTAGGTTTAAGTAGTTCCAAGTTCTAGGTGACTGATGACCTCAGCAGTTAAGTCCCATAGTGCTCAGAGCCATTTGAACCAACCGGGCGGGCGCCTGGACATAGCAGTAGTATTTAATTATTGGGTGCGTGTATTTTCACGTTTTGGTTGTAACTTCTGTGTCACTTGATTGTTTGTTTCTGACGACGAGTGGTGTTGTGCTGATTTGTTAGGACAGATTTATATTTTCGTTTGTGAGCATAGATAAGCGTGCTGTTATTCGATTCGTTGTCAGGAACTCGGAATCAGTAGCTCACGGGAGCGTAATTTAGGTATCATCCGTGTGGCACAGGAATGTGTAATTTTTAAATGCGTTTGGGTCAGAATTAGAGTGCACGCTTACAAGAAGCAAGGCACGTTTGCTACAGAGTAACAGAAGTAATTGTGTTTTGTTAACCAATGATCCACGTCAGATTATTAGCGGTGACCAGGTTGGTTCAAATGGCTCGGAGCACTGTGGGACTTAACTGCTGAGGTCATCAGTCCCCTAGAACTTAGAACTACTTAAACCTAAGGACATCACACACATCGATGCCCAAGGCAGCATTCGAACCTGCGACCGTAGCGGTTGCACGGTTCCAGACTGTAGCGCCTAGAAACGCTCGGCCACTCTGGCCGGCGCGGTGACCGGGCAGATATTACACGGGATTCTCAGGTAAATGCAGTTGCAGACCGGACAGTAATGTCGAACGTAGACGACATGTCTCAGTCAGGTGACGAAAGTGATCGAGAAACCGCAGCAGAACGAAATGTAGGCGCTGTTGGTGCGAGACGCACCATCTGTGAGACTGGTAGACCAGAATCACGAACTAAACGTCACAGAATGATGGAATCTCGTTCATCTAGTCCTGGAAGTGTTAGCGGTGGATCTCAGTTTGAGGCTCTCATGCAAGAGGCAGAAACGGGGCAAGATACGGAAAGGAAGAGACAAGAGGCAGAGAAAAAGAGACGGGAGGAAGAGGAGGAAAGACACAAATTAATTACAAGAACGGTCACAGACGGTATAGATGGTATAAAGAAAGAGGTCGCCGGAATCCAAGAAGAGCTAGAGAATGTCATGAAAAAGACAGCGATACACTTGAGGTCGCGGACCAGGTGAAGCACCATGCCGAAACAGCGCGAGGGGCAAGTAGCACGAAAGGACGCATCAGAGGCCAAAGAGTAAGTTTAACCGGCAAGAACTGAGGTGTGTGAGACAAAAGAGGCACTTTCAACTGTCCAAACGCAAGACAAAACAAATATTTCAAGAAAAGCAAGAAAAAATGAGCAAGGCTGCGAAGCGAATCGAACAGATAGAAATCAAACAGGCCGAAATCTCTGAAGTTGAAGATCAGCAGATCCGAGTCGCCGCGCAAAAAAAGAGTTGGCCAAGGGCGTTCGGCGGGCGCGTGAGCGGTCCGCGAAATTGCAAACACAATCGTGTCCGGTAGAGCGCAATCGTTAGCATAACAGAAGCGAAGAAAATCTTTTGCGACTCTCCGAACCCCTGTATGAGGACACACCCCTGGCAGATGGGCGAATGAAGCAGGAATATGCTTCTGACGCGGTGGAACGCGTAATATAAAGTGTTCGTCGGTAACATGCAGCATGTCTGAGACCGAGCCCGAAAACAATTGGACGCGTCTACGGAGGTCAGGAACGTTATTATGTGAATCTTACAACACGAGGGGATGAAATAACAGTGCACTAGGAGCGTTTAGGCACGGTACAAGGAATCACGTGCTGCAGGCGAGAGGGAAAACTCGTACAGTGGATACGTCGAATCTTTCGACCATAAACGTTTCTTGACCATCCGAAATTTTCAAGTCTACAAGGAGGCAAACAACGCATTACATCCAAATACCTGGATGGCACAGTTCGATCGCGTGCTACCAGAATCTTGGCGACTGAAGTACCAGCTCCAGTTTACCTGTTGCTTCTTAGAAGGGTCGATTGAACAACATATAAGCGGAGTTGCGGAGAGTTGTCGCTCCTACCAAGAATTTAAGGACGCATTCCTTAGCATATACTGGTAGCTAGACACACAGGAGAGGATAAAACAGGAGATCGTGTTAGGAAAGGACTTAGAAGCATCAGGATTCCGCAGTCCTGTCAAATTCTTCGAATCCATGGTCAAGAAGAACCGATTCTTGGATCAGCCGTACAGACCCAAGGAAATTATAAGGCACTGCTACATTAAATTATCTTTACGTTACCAGCAATTGCTGATCGGTAGATGTAGCGATTCACTCGAAGCATTCGAGAGTGCACTGTGCGAACTCGTGTATGTGAATGAAATTCACAACTCGCGGGGAAGAAGTAGAAATAATGATCGTAACTGGCCGGATTCGCCAGAGAGGAATGACGGTGGACGAAATGGGTGTAAACATCGATCGAATCGAAACCAAAATTCAAGCTTCAATGGGTGGGAATAACCAGCCAGCATGGGAAAATAGAAGAAGACGAAGAAATTATAACCATAACAACAACAACTACCGACGAAACGGAAACTGGAGAAAGCAACAGAACTCGGACCAGGGTCAACAGGATTCTAGGGACCAACAGCAAAGCAATAGCAGGACATACAACGGTCAAGGTCAATGAAAAGACCAACGTAGCGATTATGTGGAATTGAGACCACCTAACCCATCGCAGGGGTCACGCAGAGAAAATTCGAACAGGAATTGATACACAGCCGCTGTGGATTCAGCTCAAACAATACCACAGAAACTATCGGAACGAGCGATATTAATCTGCTAGAGTACTGAGATACAAAAGAACTGAAACGGGAAGAGAATGTACAGTATGTAAAGTCTCCATGGATAAACTGTTTAACGTAATTTTATGTTGATATTGTGTTGCTTAGCGTAATTTTCCATTTGTTCTATTTTTGTGTTATTTCGTTTTTTTGTCATTTTCTTTGGTTTTCAGCCGGAGTCCTTGTTGACCATAGTCAAATGAGTTGCGTATGTCTGACATCTTCACGCCATCATTCACTGGCAGGTGGCATATTCAATTAAAATTGCTGTGCGAGGTATATGTTACCAACAATTGGCACTTTTTGTGGCATACCAAACCAGGCACGTTGTAATACTGAGTACTCCAAACAACTGAGTACTGCTATTATTTCTTTGAACCTCTCAATTTTTGTCCGATTTCCGCAACTGAGCATCGTACTCTGTCATAGCATTCTCGTAGAAGGGCCTTCACAATTATCACCATGGCCTATGAAATTCTTTCTGTTTACTTTTCGTGGTTTCTTGTACACTGCCCAAGGGACGGATGTACGTAACTTTATGTTTTTCGTGGTGTCAATACGGTAAATCGTGTCATAGATCATGTGGGTCGCTATTTTCGGATGTGTTTCATATGGTGTTAGCGGTCCATGCTTTGGGCGCTTGTCGACTGTTAGCGGTCCACGCTTTGTGCGTATGCCGACTCTAAGACTCAGTGTGTTGTAAGCATGTGCATCTCGATTTTTGGATGTGTTTCGTATGGTGTTAGCGGTCCAAGCTTTGGCCGCGTGTTGACACTATCGCCTGTAGTAATAGAACCCAGTACGTCGTCCTCGATGGTGAGTTTTCATCGGAGGTGAGGGTATCATCTGGAGTGCCCCAGGGAAGTGTGGTAGGTGCGCTGTTGTTTTTTTATCTACATAAATGATCTTTTGGATAGGGCGGATAGCAATGTGCGGCTGTTTGCTGATGATGCTGTGGTGTACGGGAAGGTGTCTCGTTGAGTGACTGTAAAAGGATACAAGATGACTTGGACAAAATTTGTGATTGGTGTAAAGAATGGCAGCTAACTCTAAATACAGATAAATGTAAATTAATGCAGATGAATAGGAAAAAGAACCCAATAATGTTTGAATACTCCATTAGTAGTGTAGCGCTTGACACAGTCACCTCGATTAAATATTTGGGAGTAATGTTTGAATACTCCATTAGTAGTGTAGCGCTTGACACAGTCGCGTCGATTAAATATTTGTGCGTAACATTGCAGAGCGATATGAAGTGGGACAAGCATGTAATGGCAGTTGTGGGGAAGGCGGATAGTCGTCTTCGGTCCATTTGTAGAATTTTGGGAAGACGTGGTTCATCTGTAAAGAAAACTGCTTATAAAACACTAATACGACCTATTCTTGAGTACTGCTCGAGCGTTTGGGATCCCTATCACGCCTGATTGAGGCAGGACATACACTCCTGGAAATTGAAATAAGAACACCGTGAATTCATTGTCCCAGGAAGGGGAAACTTTATTGACACATTCCTGGGGTCAGATACATCACATGATCGCACTGACAGAACCACAGGCACATAGACACAGGCACCAGAGCATGCACAATGTCGGCACTAGTACAGTGTATATCCGCCTTTCGCAGCAATGCAGGCTGCTATTCTCCCATGGAGACGATCGTAGAGATGCTGGATGTAGTCCTGTGGAACGGATTGCCATGCCATTTCCACCTGGCGCCTCAGTTGGACCAGCGTTCGTGCTGGACGTGCAGACCGCGTGAGACGACGCTTCATCCAGTCCCAAACATGCTCAATGGGGGACAGATCCGGAGATCTTGCTGGCCAGGGTAGTTGACTTACACCTTCTAGAGCACGTTGGGTGGCACGGGATAAATGCGGACGTGCATTGTCCTGTTGGAACAGCAAGTTCCCTTGCCGGTCTAGGAATGGTAGAACGATGGGTTCGATGACGGTTTGCATGTACCGTGCACTATTCAGTGTCCCCTCGACGATCACCAGAGGTGTACGGCCAGTGTAGGAGATCGCTCCCCACACCATGATGCCGGGTGTTGGCCCTGTGTGCCTCGGTCGTATGCAGTCCTGATTGTGGCGCTCACCTGCACGGCGCCAAACACGCATACGACCATCATTGGCACCAAGGCAGAAGCGACTCTCATCGCTGAAGACGACACGTCTCCATTCGTCCCTCCATTCACGCCTGTCGCGACACCACTGGAGGCGGGCTGCACGATGTTGGGGCGTGAGCGGAAGACGGCCTAACGGTGTGCGGGACCGTAGCCCAGCTTCATGGAGACGGTTGCGAATGGTCCTCGCCGATACCCCAGGAACAACAGTGTCCCTAATTTGCTGGGAAGTGACGGTGCGGTCCCCTACGGCACTGCGTAGGATCCTACGGTCTTGGCGTGCATCCGTGCGTCGCTGCGGTCCGGTCCCAGGTCGACGGGCACGTGCACCTTCCGCCGACCACTGGCGACAACATCGATGTACTGTGGAGACCTCACGCCCCACGTGTTGAGCAATTCGGCGGTACGTCCACCCGGCCTCCCGCATGCCCACTATACGCCCTCGCTCAAAGTCCGTCAACTGCACATACGGTTCACGTCCACGCTGTCGCGGCATGCTACCAGTATTAAAGACTGCGATGGAGCTCCGTATGCCACGGCAAACTGGCTGACACTGACGGCGACGGTGCACAAATGCTGCGCAGCTAGCGCCATTCGACGGCCAACACCGCGGTTCCTGGGGTGTCCGCTGTGCCGTGCGTGTGATCATTGCTTGTATATCCCTCTCGCAGTGGCCGGAGCAAGTATGGTGGGTCTGACACACCGGTGTCAATGTGTTCTTTTTTCCATTTCCAGGAGTGTAGAAGCAATTCAGAGCGGGCTGCTAGATTTGTTACTAGTGGGTCTGATCATCACGTGAGTGTTACGGAAATGCTCCAGGAACTCGGGTAGTAGTCTCTGGAGGAAAGGAGGCTTTTTTTTCGTGAATCGCTACTGAGGAAATTCAGAGAACCAGCATTTGAGGCTGACTGTAGTACAATTTTTTCTGCCACCAACTTATATTTCGCGGAAAGACCACAAAGATAAGATAAGAGAGATTAGGGCTCGTACAGGGGCATATAGGCAGTCAATTTTCGCTTGTTCTGTTTGGGAGTGGAACAGGGAGAGAAGATGTTAGTTGTGGTACGAGGTACCCTCCGCCACGCACCGTATGGTGGATTGCGGAGTATGTATGTAAATGTAGATGTAGTGCGATGTAGCCGGTCTCGTGGTGGAATTTTGCTAGTGCCATGTGAGCGCCGTAGGCGAAACATTGTGTCCGGGGAATTAGTACGGACAAGTGCTTGTCACGGTAGAGTGGCGAACCCCAGACCGTAAATAGGAAGCTGAAACGAAATTATGGACCACGGATGAGAATTAAATGAGAGAACTATTAATATATATGTTGTTGTGGTCTTCAGTCCTTTGACTGGTTTGATGCAGCTCTCCATGCTACTCTGCCCTGTGCATGCTTCTTCATCTCCCAGTACCTACTGAAACCTACATCCTTCTCAATCTGCTTAGTGTATTCATCTCTTGGTCTCCCTCTACGATTTTTACCCTCCACGCTGCCCTCCAATGCTAAATTTGTGATCCCTTCATGCCTCAAAACATGTCCTACCAACCGATCTCTTCTTCTAGTCAAGTTGTGCCACAAACTTCTCTTCTCCCCAATCCTATTCAATACTTCCTCGTTAGTTACGTGATCTATCCACCTTATCTTCAGCATTCTTCTGTAGCACCACATTTCGAAAGCTTCTATTCTCTCCTTGTCCAAACTAGTTATCGTCCATGTTTCACTTCCATACATGGCTACACTCCATACAAATACTTTCAGAAACGACTTCCTGATACATAAATCTATACTCGATGTTAACAAATTTCTCTTCTTCAGAAACGCTTTCCTTGCCAATGCGGCTATATTTTATATCCTCTCTACTTCGACGATCATCAGTTATTTTACTTCCTAAATAGCAAAACTCCTTTACTACTTTAAGTGTCTCACTTCCTAATCTAATTCCCTCAGCATCACCTGACTTAATTCGACTACATTCCATTATCCTCGTTTTGCTTTTGTTGATGATCATTTTATATCCTCCTTTCAAGACACTGTCCATTCCACTCAACTGCTCTTCCAAGTCCTTTGGCATTTCTGACGAATTACAATGTCATCGGCAAACCTTCTCCATGGATTTTAATACCTACTCCGAATTTTTCTTTTGTTTCCTTTACTGCTTGCTCAAATACAGATTGAATAACATCGGGGAGAGGCTACAACCCTGTCTCACTCCTTTCCCAACCACTGCTTCCCTTTCATGCCCCTCGACTCTTATGACTGCCATCTGGTTTCTGTACAAATTGTAAATAGCCTTTCGCTCCCTGTATTTTACCCTTGCCACCTTCAGAATTTGAAAGAGACTATTCCAGTCAACATTGTCAAAAGCTTTCTCCAAGTCTACAAATGCTAGAAACGTAGGTTTACCTTTTCTTAATCTATTTTCTAAGGTAAGTCGTAAGGTCAGTATTGCCTCACGTGTTCCAACATTTCTACGGAATCCAAACTGATCCTCCCCGAGGTCCGCATCTACCAGTTTTTCCATTCGTCTGTAAAGAATTCGCGTTAGTATTTTGCAGCTGTGACTTATTAAACTGATAGTTCGGTAATTTTCACACCTGTCAGCACCTGCCTTCTTTGGGATTGGAATTATTATATTCTTCTTGAAGTCTGAGGGTATTTCGCCTGTCTCATACATTTTGCTCACCGGCTGGTAGAGTTTTGTCATGACTGGCTCTCCCAAGGCCATCAGTAGTTCTAATGGAATGTTGTCTACTCCCGGGGCCTTGTTTCGACTCAGGTCTTTCAGTGCTCTGTCAAACTCTTCACGCAGTATCTTATCTCCCATTTCTTCTTCACCTACATCCTCTTCCATTTCGATAATATTGTCAAGTACATCGCCCTTGTATAAACCTTCTATATACTCCTTCCACCTTTCTGCCTTCCCTTCTTTGCTTAGAACTGGGTTGCCATCTGAGCTCTTGATATTCATACACGTGGTTCTCTTCTCTCCAAAGGTCTCTAATTTTCCTGTAGGCAGTATCTATCTTACCCCTAGTGAGATAAGCTTCTACATCCTTACATTTGTCCTCTAGCCATCCCTGCTTAGCCATTTTGCACTTCCTGTCGATCTCATTTTTGAGACGTTTGTATTCCTTTTTGCCTGCTTCATTTACTGCATTTTTATATTTTCTCCTTTCATCAATTAAATTCAATATTTCTTCTGTTACCCAAGGATTTCCAGCAGCTCTCGTCTTTTTACCTACTTGATTCTCTGCTGCCTTCACTACTTCATCCCTCAGAGCTACCCACTCTTCTTCTACTGTGTTTCTTTCCCCCATTTTTGCAATTGTTCCCTTATGCTCTCCTTGAAAGTCTGTACAACCTCTGGTTCTTTCAGCTTATCCAGATCCCATGTCCTTAAATTCGCACCTTTTTGTAATTTCTTCAGTTTTAATCTACAGGTCATAACCAATAACATAACCAATGTGGTCAGAGTCCACATCTGCCCCTGGAAATGTCCTACAATTTAAAACCTGATTCCTAAATCTCTGTCTTACCATCATATAATCTATCTCATACCTTTTAGTATCTCCAGGATTCTTCCATGTATACAACCTTCTTTTATGATTCTTGAACCAAGTGTTAGCTATGATTAAGTTATGCTCTGTGCAAAATTCTACCAGACGGTTTCCTCTTTCATTTCTTAGCCCCAATCGATAATCACCTACTATGTTTCCTTCTCTCCCTTTTCCTACTGACGAATTCCAGTCACCCATGACTATTAAATTTTCGTCTCCCTTCACTATCTGAATAATTTCTTTTATCTCATCATACATTTCATCAATTTCTTCATCATCTGCAGAGCTAGTTGGCATATAAACTTGTACTACTGTAGTAGGCATGGGCTTTGTGTCTATCTTGGCCACAATAATGCGTTCACTATGCTGTTTGTAGTAGCTTACCCGCACTCCTATTTTTTATTCATTATTAAACCTACTCCTGCATTACCCCTATTTGATTTTGTGTTTATAACCCTGTAGTCACCTGACCAAAAGTCTTGTTCCTCCTGCCACCGAACTTCACTAATTCCCACTATATCTAACTTTAACCTATCCATTTCCCTTTCTAAATTTTCTAACCTACCTGCCCGATTAAGGGATCTGATATTCCACGCTCCGATCCGTAGAACGCCAGTTTTCTTTCTCCTGATAACGACGTCCTCCTGAGTAGTCCCAGCCCGGAGATCCAAATGGGGGACTATTTTACCTCCAGAATATTTTACCCAAGAGGACGCCATCATCATTTAACCATTCAGTAAAGCTGCATGCCCTCAGGAAAAATTACGGCTGTAGTTTCCCTTTGCTTTCAGCCGTTCGCAGTACCAGCACAGCAAGGCCGTTTTGGTTAATGTTGCAAGGCCAGATCAGTCAATCATCAAGACTGTTGCCCCTGCAACTACTGAAAAGGCTGCTGCCCCTCTTCAGGAACCACATGTTTGTCTGGATTCTCAACAGATACCCCTCCGTTGTGGTTGCACCTACGGTACGGTCATCTGTATCGCTGAGGCACGCAAGCCTCCCCACCAACGGCAAGGTCCATGGTTCATGGGGAGGATGAAAGTAATAACAGATAAAAATGAATGTTTATGAACCCTAAAAAAGTCCGTCCATAAGATTATGTAAACGCAATCAACAATACAATGAGCATCAGCTTAATTTTTTAAGGAACTCCTCAACAGAATAGGAGTGACCAATGAGCTTGTGTTTGGATTTGAAACCGCGTGGATTACTGCTAAGATTTTTGAATTCGAGTGGTAGCTTAATGAAAATGAATGCAGCAGTATACTGCACACCTTTCTGCACAAGAGTTAAAGAAATCCGATCCAAATGCAGGTTTGAATCCTGCCGAGTATTAACCGAGTGAAAGATGCTTATTCTTTGGAATAAGCTAATATTGTTAACAAAAATGACAGTAGGGAATATATATATTGAGAGGCCAATGTCAAAATACCCAGGCACGTGAACAGGGGTCGACCAGGGGTTCGTAAACTTACACCACTTATTGCCGAAAATGCCCGTTTCTGAGCCAAAAATATCCTTTTAGAATGGGAAGAGTTACCCCAAAATATAATATCATACGACACAATCCAATGGAAATAAGTAAAGTAGACTAATTTTCGTGATGAACGATCACTCACTTCAGATACCGTTCGAATAGCAAAAATGGCATTATTAAGTCTTTGAACAAGAACCTGAACGTGGACTTTCCACGACAGCTTACTATCTATTTGAACACCTAGAAATCTGAACTATTTAGTTTCACTAATCATATGCCCATTCTGTAAAATTGAAACATCATGTTTTGTTGAATTGTGTTTTAGAAACTGAAAAAACTGAGTCTTACTGTGATTTAGTGTTAGTTTATTTTCTACAAGCCTTTAACTTGGGTCATGACTGCACTATTTGAAACCGAGCCGATGTTGCACACAACATCATTTTCTAACAAGCTAGTGTTAACGGCAAACAGAAATATTTTAGAGTTACCCATAATATTAGAGGGCATATCATTTATATAAATAAGGAACAGGAGTGGCCCCAGCACTGATCCCTGCCGCTCCCTCCCCCCTCCCCCCCCCCCCCACTTGACAGTACCCCACTCAGACTCGACATCACAGCTGTTATCAACATTGTAAATAATGACCTTTTGCTGTCTGTTGCGAAAGTAAGAGGTGAACCAATTGCTAGCTACTCCACATATTCCATAATGGTCCAACTTCTGGAGCAATATTTTGTGCTCAACATAATCAAATGCCTTAGTTAATAAAAAAAATATGCCAAGGGTTCGAAACCTTTTGTTTAACCCAACCAGTACCTCACAGAGAAAAGAGAATATAGTATTTTCATTTCTTAAGCAACTTCTAAAGTCGTACTCCACATTTGATAGCAAATGGTGTGATATAAAATGATCAATTATCCTTACATACACAGCCTTATCAATACCTTTTGCAAACACTGATGGCATAGAAATAGGTCTAAAGTTATCTACATTATCCCTGTCTCCCTTTTCATAATGTGGCTTTACTACTGACCATTCCTAAAGGAAAAATTACAAATATGGCTAAATATAGGGCTAACATGTGCAGCACAGTACTTTAATAGTCTGCTAGGCACTCCATCATAACCATGAGAGTCCTTAGTCTTCAGTGATTTGATTATTCACTCAATGTCCCTCTGGTCTGTATCACAGAGGAGTATTTCAGACATCAATCTCGGTAAGTCATTTGCCAAGAAATTTATATGATTCCCTGTAGAAACAATTTTTTTATATAATTCACCAGCAATGCTCAGAAAATGATTGTTAAATACTGTACAGATATCTGATTTATTAGTGACAGAAATATTTTTACTGCGAACTGACTTTATATCGTCTACCTTGTGCTGCTGACCAGACACTTTCTTCCCAACAGACCATATGGTTTTAATTTTATCCTGTGAATTAGCTGTTCTATTTGCATGCCACATACTCTTTTAGCCTTCCTAATAACATTTTTAAGCACCTTACAAAATACTGTTCGTGATAGGCTACATAATCTTGATGGTGACTACTTCTAACATTTTGCTATAATTCCCACTTTGTTCTACATGATATTCTTATCCCACTAGTCAGCCACCTGGGCTTCCTATTACTGCTAGTACCCCATTTAGAACTTTCTAATGGAAAACAACTCTCAAAGAGCATGAGAAATGTGTTAAGGAAAGCACTATATTTATCATGTATGTTATTGGCACTATAAACATCCTGCCACTCTTATTCCTTGACAAGGTTTAAAAAACTCTCTATTGCTATTGGATTAGCTTTCGTGCATAGTTTGTAATTACATATGACATTTGTTTGAGTACATAAGCCTTTTAGTGTTAAAATTTGTGCATCATGGTTCACCCTTTTACTAACCGAATGAAGAATGAATAAAAATATTGTCTATGGCTGTGCTACTGTTCCCTTGCACCCTAGTTGGAAAAAACACAGTCTGTATCAGATCATATGAATTTAGGAGATCTTTCAACATCCTTTTTCTTACACCATCATACACAAAATTTTTATTGAAGTCACCACATGTAACTAATTTCTGCTACTTGTCACAAAGTGAATCAAGATGTCCCCTCCAGCTTGAGCAGGAATGCTCGGAAGTCAGAGTTAGGGGACCTATAATCAACAACAATTAGAAGTTTAGTTTCACTACACTGTCACCTATAAACTTTGCCAGCCTCTCGTTCCCATACATATTGAGGTGCAGGTCATACTTAGTGAAACCTGATATACTGATAGAGCACACTGGTGCCACCTAAATGTGAGCCATGCCATCTGCCATCAGCGCCCTCTCCAGCCCCATGTTAACATGACGCTGAAACAGTTACACGAAACGCACATTAGTGCCACCAGTTTGAGTAGCTATCTTTACCAGGTCACCACCTACATCATATTCCCCATCCCTATCAAGACTGTTCCCTGCTCCACCTACTACCACTACCTGATCCTTCTTTGTAAAATTTCTACATAACTTCCCCATGCCGTCAGTCACCTGAGCCAACCCTGCACTAGGCTTCACAACGGTGATGACCTGATACTCACTCCCCTACACTCCCTGCAACTACTGGCTCACACTTCTACCGTGAGAACTACCTGTCAGCGAAACCTTCTTCTTTCTGTCAGACTTTGCAACTAACTTACGCCTCCTAACTGCTGAGCACTGCTGTATGTTCCCTACATCTACAGCTACAAGAGGTTCCTCTCCACTCAACTCTGACAGTTAGTCAAAGCTATTGCATACACACAAAGTATAACTGTCTGAATGCCTCGTCCCCCTAGCTGCCTTCTTGCCAACTGCCAGTTGCCATTTAACACCACCCTTCACCCTCCTCAACCTATCCAGTTCCTCCTTTGAGCGTTGTAACTGCACCTGAAGGGCACAAACCTTACGCTCCTCCTCAATCAACTTATTTCTACTACAGATTTTGCATTCCCAGGAGAGGATCTCGCTAGAATGCCCACTGGATTCCCCACTGCATTCCCCACAATGAAAATACTTTGAACAAACCCCACACCGTAATCCACTACTCACAAACCTACGACAGAGCACACACTTCTCACTCATGGTGAAATTTTACAGTTACTGAAAAAAAACTATACCTCTCTATGTTACGTAAGTTCAATAACACCTGTAGAACTATTTATAGAACTAACAATAGCGGTCTCTAAATTCTCTGTTTACTAAGAAAGCAACTAATTGTATTAATACTACTGCACAACAGCTAATATCAATATCAACAAAACTTCACAAAATCATTAGCTAAAACCTAAAATTCAAGCTGCAGTTCTGGAATGAATCTCAGTATCTGTAGTGCACATAATTTTCCACGTAAAAAAAATCTTTCATTCCAGAGAATGCTGCTATCGTTGTACGTAATCTATACCTCCCTCACGATAGGACACGCAGTAGCATCCACCAGACACTTGTACATATACCACGAAGACTGTTGTACAAAGGCTGGGTCGGGTCCCCTTGGAAAAAAGGCGTTACTGTTTCTGACCCCGTCCTGTTTACTTGATTGCTTGCTTTCTACACCCATCTTCAGACTTTTGGATTACAAGAACACATCTACTTTCACATGGTTTGCAAGAATATTATACCGTTCACGCGATACTTCTCGATAACAAGCACATAGTAGTATGCTACCGATCGCTCGCACAACATAATTCCGAAGATATAGACTGGAAATTATTTCTCTAGAAACCCGAAGCTTTAGCGTGTGGAGCATACTGTAAAACATTGAGTAACTACATACTTCTCCCGTCTGGGAAGAACTTTACGTGAAAACTCTAAAAAATTAGTGGAAACTGATATTTCCACTCGAAAATATCGATGTCAGTGATGTAACAAATTCTAAATCATCCCCATTATTTACAAAGTCAGCTAAAGTGTTTTTCATGTCTAGAACCAGCAGTCGTGTCTTCTGCCTATCTTTCACCTGCTAGATGCACACATTCACCTGCTAGATGCACACAGCACAATCGATGTTCTCTCAATTACGTGAAGGCGAGAAATTTGCAGAAGCAGTCAAATGGACAATATATATGGGAGGTAATAATGGTCTAGCACAAACATGTGTCCATAGTGAATCTTCTCAAATGTCCACGCGATCACGAAAGCTGTCCAACATGTTCTAAGTATTGGTTCGCTATTCGGCCGCCTAGAGGATGACACGGTTAAGTCAGTTACATTCCTACATCCCAACAAGCCTTTCCATTCGAACGACTCCTGCGGGTAGCGGGAAATGTGAGACATTCCCGCCACGCATCCCCCAGACAGATTCCTTCTAGGAAACCGGCCACATACATATTTTTTCACTATACTTACAATTAAATATTACGATCGCGCTCTCAATTGGACGACATTCTACAATGAACGAAGTATCGGAAATACACCCTGCTGATGGCTGTGGCCCAAGAAATAGAAATGTCTATAAATTCTTATGACTTGACATACTCTTCCCTTTGCTACCACAGTATTCCATGTCAAATCCATACCTTCCTTACGACTGGACATAGTCATTTCCTTTGCACATGTCGGAACACACACACATATTTTATAAGCCTGATGCTCAAGGCGAACCTATCAGGCAGCCCCTAAGTATAATACTTCGCCAATAACTGATTGATGACTGTACGAAACTGCAATGGGTGGACATGTCTCATTAGTTTTTCCTGCGAGTGGTACCACTGTGTCTTAGAAAGAGAGGCGTAATCGTCTTACAAACTGCCAGATGTTAAAAACACGATCGCAACAACTACTGTATGTTACAGTCACAAGCAGTCTTGGTTCTACAGGTGCAGACTAGTATCCATGTTAAAAGCTATACTGGCTGTATAAATCGAGGTATGGCATTACCTCCAAATAAAGTGGATTTTCCACACAAATACAGCAACACTGAATATAGACGGTGATCGCCAGAGTGTACATTATCTGACCAACAGTGCGGTTACACGTCGCCGACGGTGCAACCTCATACTAAAATTACCGAATTTAGAAAGTGATTCGGCTAAGGAACGTGGTATGAAACCGGTATTTGCAACTCCCTCACGCGGCCGCTAGATACTTCTCCAGTATTTGTAACAAATTCTGTTTCGATGCCATGTCAGAGGTTCTGTGATATATCCACTGGATTATAAGTGAAGGTTGATTGAGAAGGATCACAAACAGTAGGTGGTGTGCTGATTGAGGTCGTAAGAAATGTACACAGACTTTTCAGACCTCTAGTGTTACGCTATCCAGTAGAAACGCTGTCTGGGAATTGGAATCATGTCTTTCCATTCAATCACATACCTTTGGTGGATCCTGTGGAGAAGTCCTTTAATGATTATAGCCACTAATAAATCATATTTCTGGCACTCTCATATCTCGAAACGAGTCACCTTTCTCGAACCTATCTGCTACAGTAAAATTCCAACGTGGTTTTAGGTAGTCCCTAAGCATCTTGCAACTGCACTTAGACTCTGCGCTACCATCCCTGCAGCTTTGCACATGTGATTGTTCTAATTTAAGTCGAACTGAGTAGAAGTCAAAGAAATCTAGATCTACTACCTTCTGCAACCCGTGTAGAAACAGGCTAAGCTGAGTTAGTGCGATAGGACTGTGTTTCGATCATTCGATGGAAACGGGAGCATGTTGTCATAGTTCCGCCAGCTGTGTACTACGGGTAAGGTCAGCACCAAATTAAGCCCACTCCTACAACACGAGGTAGTATAAAAGACAGTTCAGGACCTTGGAGAAGGACGAGAATTTTACTACTGCATCGTGGTGCTTCTCCAAACTACATAAAGATACTGCTGTCTGAAGCAGATATGAATCCCTCAGGTCCCATTCACCTCTATCACTCCAACATGCTATCATCGTTATTCTGTGCCATCTAAAAGAGAAAAATGATAAGCAATGAAGGATCCAATAACTTCAACATGTGGCGATCCTATTAAATATACAGGTATTGATCCACTGTCAGACCAGTTTAAAGTTTCAACATCTGTACTGTAGGAGGATGACCATATGCCACAAACTATACTATAAGTCGCAAGAGACGCTCCCTGTGACCCTGTATCGTTGTTTGAACATTGCTTTTTTTTCTACTGTAACGCTTTGTACAAAGGGCCTTCAAAAAGTTTGCGAAGTTGTCTCTATTTTTTTTTTTTTTTGGTAAAATTCTGGGGACTGACTTTTACACCATCACTTGACAAAGGAAGTAAGGTCTTTCTCACTATGAAATGTTTTACCGCCGAGGTGGGCCTTCAGATGGCCGAAGAGGTAAAAATCAGATGGAGCCAAATCTGGACTGTAGGGAGGATGAGGGACAATTTTCCAACCCATTTTCCTGATTTTCTCCGGCATCGTAAGGGCTGTATGTGGTTTGGTATTGTCATGGTGTAGTCTTATGTGTTGACCCTGAAGCTGTGGTCTGTAGGTCTTGATGGCACGTCGCAGCTTGTCCAGTGATAAACAGTAATGGTCCCGGTTAATTGTGGAGCCGGGTTCCAAAAAGTCAATGAAACTGACACCACACTGATCCCAGAAGAAGAAGAAGGCCGTTACCTTTCGGTGTGCTGTTCGTGAAAGTCTTGGTTTCTTCTTCCGAGGGGAATCCAGATGACGCTACTCCATGGATTGGGTTTTTCTCTCAGATTTGGATAAAAACAATCATGTTTCAACCTGGATAATGAGGCCATCAAAACACTGTTTCCACTCTTCAGTAAAGGACTTCATAAGACCCTCACACACATTCTTCCTCATCGTTTTTATTTCTCTTGTCAATAATCTAGGCACCCAATGTGCACAGATTTTTCTGTACCCTAGTGACTGTACCAGTGATACCACACTACCCAATGACAAACGAGTCATTTCAGAAAGATATCGTGTCGTCACACATGTCATTTTGGATGATTTGATCAATGGTCTCCTTATTCACACCACTCACTGTCATCGATGGTCTACCGCATTATGGATTGCTCAGCAGAGAGAAATCACCTTCTTTAAACCTCTGCAACCACCGCTGGATATTGCTGTGTCCACTGTGTCCTCCCCACAAACAGTGAGCAACTTCCTATGAATCGATGTGGCACAGTCATCGCTAGTGTTGAAGAGGAACACCATCACCGAACGTTTTTGCAACCTGACATCTACTTCACGGTCCATTATGGCTCACCTGTAAATAAAAGAAAATAATTTTATATACCAACTTATAGCTAAATGTTCCAAGTATGTTAAAAACATTTCATCCTCCTCCTGCAAAAAATAAAAAACTTATAGATGACTGTGCAAAACTTTTTGACTGCCGTTTGTACACTGTCATAAATTTTGTTTTTCTGCCACGACTATGAGATCTGTGTCAGGTTCTAAACTGACATCAACACGTTCTGATCCGTAGCCTCTCACAGAAACTTAGACGTCACACAGTGTAATCCTGTTGTTATTGCTCATACCATAACATACCACACACAGTGGATGATTTTAAATAAAAGATAGTTACAATATAAGGAAGCTGGAAGAGTTTTGCGATGTTGTGGAGCGTTTCCAAACTGCTATCCGAAGGTGACTGACGACCTCTACATTTAAAATCATCTCTCACAGTCACAGAATAGCCGATGACTCGGTGTTCCATTTAGAGTGATTCCTCATATTGCTGTCATGTATGTGATCAATGTTTCGGCGGTAGCCGCCCCCAAGGTGGTGATGTCCTTCCACCAATACTCTTTCTGCATCTCAAACAAGCAATGTCAGTCAGTCATTATGTGGCAATCAACGGCGTATCAGTGGATGGATAGGATGGAAAAGACACCATTGATGTACTGCAATAATAAGAATCACAGTTGATAGTGTGAACAATTTTAGCAATTTTACAGTAGTCAACACCGACTAGTGATATGACAGCATGTGTTCCAATTTTAGTATCATCGCTGCATCGCCCCTCCTCTACTTTGCGGGTACCATTGCGAATGCACATAGATGTCTGTTCAATACGTCCATTCATTGTTAATCCTCGAACATATACATTATCAAAGTATAGCAGACAGCGATCTACATATTTGGAACACCTCGAGCATAGTGTATAATTTGCGATCTGTCTCTATGGAGATGAGAGTCACAGGGTATTCTCACAGTCTTAGGATGAAGTTAGAAACTGAAAGATCCTCTCTCACTGTCTTTGAACAATCTGCTCTGCAGCACCGTTACAGATTTAATCAGCATCTGACCAAGAGAGGACCACTACATCCCATGTCTTATGAATGAGTGGAGCCTGCCAAGTCCTTGCCCACCCAAGTACTTCAGATTTCTCCAGATGCACCCACAGGTTAGCATCTCTTATCGGAATGTAGTAGTAGATTTGAAAGTGTTTTGATGTAATAGCATGCAGTTAATAAGAACAAGAAATGGGTGGTCTTTATGCATGATGGAGCTCCAGACAGATGGAGTTCAAAGCATTTTAACTAAATCAACTATGCTATCAATTCTAAAGTATTGTTCTAGTGTCTAGGATCAGTACCAGCAGGGCACTGATAAGAGAGACCATAAAAACATGCAGTCGTAAGGCTACATGGTGTAAGTAGGCTGTTTAGGTTTTTTTTTTTATTGGTTTTGCCACATAGCGCTCTGTATGAAAAATCACTGGCTGTGCTGATGCGGTCAGTGGCTGGTTGGCATTGTTGTAATACTCGCCATTGTAGTGTTGTGCAGCTGGATGTTAACAGCCCATAGCGTTGCGCAGTTGGAGGTGAGCCGCCAGCAGTGGTGGATGTGGGGAGAGTGATGGCGGAGTTTTGAAATTTGTAAGACTGGATGTCATGAACTGCTATATATATTATGACTATTAAGGTAAATACATTGTTTGTTCTCTATCAAAATCTTTCATTTGCTAACTATGCCTATCAGTAGTTAGTGCCTTCCATAGTTTGAATTTTTTATTTAGCTGGCAGTAGTGGTGCTCGCTGTATTGCAGTAGTTCGAGTAACCAAGATTTTTGTGAGGTAAGTGATACGTGAAACGTATAGGTTAATGTTAGTCAGGGACATTCTTTTGTAAGGATTTTTGAAAGTCAGATTGCTTTGCGCTAAAAATATTGTGTGTCAGTTAAAGCACAGTTATGTACAATTGTTCAAAGGGGTCGTTTCATATGGCGACCCTGCCAGGATTTCGCATTGGGTGTCGCTCATACAGAGCACTATGTGGCGTTACCAATAAAAAAACCTAAACAGCCTGCTTACAATGGTTCTGCACTTCAAACAGGCTGTAATGTTTGATCGCTTCAGTTTCAGACCTATTAGTCGTGTGGAAAGCAGTGCTGTTAGTATTACAATGTAAGAAATGTATTTACAATGCATGACATACATACATCTTACAGGTATCACGACGGTAAACTATAGTAACAAACTGTAAAATGAAAAAAACTCCTTCCTTAAAACATTGGTTCTGTGTGATATACGCACAATATAGGAATTTGTGGTAAGGTCTTATTGGACCAAACTGCTGACGTCATCGGTCCCTAAGCCAAGACACTACTTAATATAACTGAATCTAATTTGGACAACAAACACACCCATGCCTGAGAGAGGACTTGAACTTCCGATGTTGGGAGCCGCACAGACTGCGGCACGGCGCCTCAGACTGCGCAGCTATGCCACACGGACACAATCTAGGTTTCCAGAGATGTATAGCATCCGACCTCGGGGAAGATCAGTTTGGATTCTGTAGAAATGCTGGAACACGTGAGGCAATACTGACCTTATGACTTATCTTAGAAGAAAGATTAAGGAAAGGCAAACCTACGTTTCTAGCATTTGTAGACTTAGAGAAAGCTTTTGACAATGTTGACTGGAATACTCTCTTTCAAATTCTAAAGGTGGCAGGGGTAAAATACAGGGAGCGAAAGGCTATTTACAATTTGTATAGAAACCAGATGGCAGTTATAAGAGTCGAGGGGCATGAAAGGGAAGCAGCGGTTGAGAAGGGAGTGAGACAGGGTTGTTATTCAATCTGTAAATTGAGCAAGCAGTAAAGGAAACAAAAGAAAAGTTCGGCTTAGGTATTAAAGTCCATGGAGAAGAAATAAAAACGTTGAAGTTCGCCGATGACATTATAATTCTATCAGAGACAGCCGCCGATGACATTGTAATTCTATCAGAGACAGCAAAGGACATGGAAGAGCAGTTGAACGGAATGGACAGTGTCTTGAAAGGAGGATATAAGATGAACATCAACAAAAGCAAAACGAGGATAATGGAATGTGGTCGAATTAAGTCGGGTGATGCTGAGTGAATTAGATTAGGAAATGAGACACTTAAAGTAGTAAAGGAGTTTTGCTATTTGGGGAGCAAAATAACTGATGATGGTCGAAGTAGAGAGGATATAAAATGTAGACTGGCAATGGAAAGGAAAGCGTTTCTGAAGAAGAGAAATTTGTTAACACCGAGTGTAGATTTAAGTGTCAGGAAGTCGTTTCTGAAAGTATTTGCATGGAGTGTAGCCATGTATGGATGTGAAACATGGACAATAAATAGTTTGTACAAGAAGAGAATAGAAGGTTTCGAAATGTGGTGCTACAGAAGAATTCTGAAGATTAGATGGGTCGATCACATAACTAATGATGAAGTATTGAATAGAATTGGGGAGAAGAGGACTATGTGGCACAACTTGGCAAAAAGAAGGGACCGGTTAGTAGGACATGTTCTGAGGCATCAAGGGCTCCCAAATTTAGCATTGGAGGGCAGCGTGGAGGGTAAACCATCGTAGAGGGAGACCAAGAGATGAATACACTAAGCAGATTCAGAAGGATGTAGGTTGCAGTAAGTACTGGGAGATGAAGAAGCTTGCACAGGATAGGGTAGCATGGAGAGCTGCATCAAACCAGTCTCAGGACTGAAGACCACAACGACAACATAGCATCCACTGTTCACATCCGATCATGGTTTTGAAATTACACTATGCCCGCATCACTCCTATATAAAATGATGGTTAGTAATGGAAAACGTCTCTTAGAATGAAACAGATAAACACAGAGCATCGACAAATTACATCTCATCCCACCACTAACTCTGTAACCAGGACATCTGTCATGCAAACGTATACATGCGGACCTATCGATAACTTAGAATCATCTTAGTGATGAAACTGAAGTCACGATTTTATGCCGAATATGCGACAACGGAATGGAGTACATCACATAAATCTTCATTCGTTTAGAGGAAGGTGCCAAAACAGATGGTCACATTTCACGAAACATGAGACGGAAATCCTCTGACCACCGAGAGGTTTGCTGTTAACGATGGCAAGGAGACGGCGCTCTAAGACATACACAGATAACGCAGTTGTATGTGAGTCGAACGCATGCTATGTCATGCGACTTATGCATCTTGACAGAACAGCAGAAGAAATGGTCAAATGACATGGAGCAACATCTTCCTCTCTAGAATACATCATCAGTCTGCCACTAAATCTTATCTCGTTACAGCTGCATCTCAATCGATCACTCCATCCACTCTCTGTCATCCTTTAACGCAGATGTATGTAAGTTTAGAGGCAGATGTTTCTCTGTTTTCCTGAAAAGCGTCAAATACAGTAGTCAACTCGTGTGTATCACTGTTGCCGCAATAGACATATAGTAGAATGCTGCGTCAGTGGAACAAAAGTGACTAGAATCAGACTTTCACTCTGCAGCTGAGTGTGCACTGATATGAAACCTCCTGGCAGATTAAAACTGTGTGCCGAGACTCGAACTCGGGATCTTTGCCTTTCGCGGTCAAGTGCTCTACTATCTGAGCTACCCAAGCACGACTCACTCCCCGTCCTCACAGCTCTACTTCTGCCAGTACCTCGTCTTGTACCTTCCAAACTTTACAGGAGCTTTCCTGCGAACCTTGCACAACTAGCACTCTTGAAAGAAAGGATATTGTGGAGACATGGCTTTGCAACAGCCTGGGGGATGTTTCCCGAATGAGATTTTCACTCTGCAGCGGAGTGTGCGCTGATGTGAAACCTCCTGGCAGCTGTGAGGACGGGGCATGAGTCGTGCTAGGGTAGCTCATTAGGTAGAGCACTTGCCCACGAAAGGCAAAGGTCCTGAGTTCGAGTCTCGGTCCGGAACACAGTTTTAATCAGCCAGTAAGTTTCATGTCAGCGCACACTCGCTGCAGAGTGAAAATCTCACTCTGGAAACATCCCCCGGGCTGTGGCAAAGCCATGTCTCCACAATATCCTTTCTTTCAGGAGTGCTAGTTCTGCAAGGTTCGCAGGAGAGCTTCTGTAAAGTTTGGAAGGTAGGAGACGAGGTTCTGGCAGAAGTAAAGCTGTGAGGACGGCACGTGAGTTGTGCTTGGGTAGCTCAGTTGGTAGAGCACTTGCCCGCAAAAGGCAAAGTTCACGAGTACGACTCTCGGTCCGGCATACATTTTTAATCTGCCAGGAAGTTTCGAAAAAGTGACTGTTTCTCTGGTTCCCTCCGCTTCCATATCGACGTTTTCTCAGATTCCTTTTGCTGTCGCATACTTGCCCCATGTACAAGAATTGTTCTGTGCCAGCCAGAAGGCATGAAGTAACTTCTCAGTTTCCCCTCATTTCGGTGTATATTCCATCAATTTATAAGTATTTTTCATCATTTTTCGCAGTTCTATCGACTTTTTATGTTACGTCTACCCATGCGATCATGATATCACCTCTCGTTTCGTGTTCTAAAATTGCTAACACCTAGCGCAAATTCACTATTTATCTGATTGGGAGGAATAGTACAGCACAGTATTCGACTGCATCCAGTTGCCTCCACCCGCATATTCCACATTTGCAGTGCGTTTGCTCTGTTTTCCATATGTCTATGTATGTGCATGTGTCACGGATCCACACTCGAACGCTAACTCGAGCTACTGTGGGTCCTCAGAGCCATCCACGATATATGCACATACATAGCAAACATCTTGCTGAAGGTGACTGCAGGGACCAAAAACTATGCGTCATTGTGCCAGCAATGGTGTCTATGTAGATAAGTGTTTCGACAGGTATTCTCAGGTGTCAAGTATGAAAGGGAACCCATCAACTCATGTTCGTAGGACTCAAGCTGACACCTGAGCGAGGTTCGGCAGCTGACGGCTGCGTCGTCGCTTTGTGGGAGCCGCCGGTGCATCCCCACTCCTGGAAGCGTTAGTGGTGGCATTCTCTGCGGTCCAGTGCAGAGGGGACAGCGGGCAGTGCGTGCTTCGCCATCGAAATATTTTTAACTGTGAAATTACATGTGATGTGTGTTTCAAGACAGTATTCCTTGCATGGCTGGATTAAAAAGAAAACCTATCTATTTAATTACCTCTTACAAGACCTGCATCTTTTCCAACAGCAGAGAATATGAGCAAGAGAAAGCCAACCCCAGCAATCTGATTTTTTAAATAAATGAACAATATACACTTTAATTTCCCTTCATAAGATTCTTCCTTTCCACCGGAGAACTGCCAATTCCACGTACAAGAGGGGAGGATGAGTATGGAGCAGTTGAGTGGGGAGGGCGGGTTATGGGGTGGCAAAGAGGGGGATCGATTCCCTAAAGTTTTTTAAAATAAGTAAATAAACTATTTTCCATACACTGCCTTGAATCCCATAAATTGTTTAAATAAACAATATTCTACACATTGTCTACATTGTTTAAACAATATTCCATACTCTGCATTCGATTTCCAGACAAATTCTTTAACTAAGTAAATAAACCATATTCAAATAACTTACGGGTTTGCTGCTGGGTGACTTCACGAACGCCGCCGATATTTCGTCAGGAGCACACCCTGCCATTCTCAAGGCACAAATGCAAGGAAGAGGAAATGTGCAAGCAAATTTAATACCTCGGTCCACAGAGGAGAAACAAGGAAGACACCACACACAAAACAAGTGTCAACACAAACAAAGATTACGAACATCAGAAATATCGATAGTTACTATTAATCAACAGGTGAGGTAGCACTAATTCTGTCCCTCTGTTTTTTGAGGCCTGCCGCTGCGAGGACAATCCTCAATATTGCCGTGCCCGCTTTCATCACGTAACCTACTTGCCCACCGACTAACTGTACTGCGATCGACAGCTCCATAAACCTTTTTCAACCTCTTGTGGATGTTTCCCACTGTCTCGTTTTTACAGCACAGATATTCTATGACAGTACATTGCTTCTGAGAAACGTCAAGTATAGCAGCCAATATTGAAGACATGCTATGACGACGCCACTCACGCGAACAGGTTGAACTAAGTTTGAAAACAAGCGGGAAGGATGTATCTACACATTGTAAAACTTTCACACATGCAGAATGAAAACTGTAATTTTTACAAAAATAGTGTGCATTTGTTTTGGAGTGACCCTCGTATGTACTGGAGTTTCTTACAGAAGTTGAGAACTGTATTCATATAATCTCTCAAAAATATTTTTCGTGTTTTATTAATTCTTCAGTTCTTTTGTTTAAACGTTTCTGATGAACTTTGTAAACTGTGTACTGACTATTGCTCGCATAATCCCTTCGTACATCTTAGATACGTAAACAAATAAACAATAAATGAGACTGTCTGTGGTTTAATGTGAAATATGATTTGATGTGCAGAGATTTGCCCAATGTGAAAGTTAGTACCTTATAGAACGGAAGATATCTTTCAAGAGTCATCTGTTTCGAATCTTAAAGACAGAGCAAATCGCACATGAAGACAATCAAGCTAAATTGCAGCATATAATGTAGCTCTTCGCAGTAACATGCACTACTCCTTCATTCTTGGAATTCAATATCCGCTGTGGACCTTTGCAGTTCAATTTCTGTAGTTATTTTAGCTAATATACAAAAGAGATAATCTTACATTAAGCACTTAGTGTTCAAGTTAGAAGTGTCTACCTCTTTCATCCTTTTTGATAATTTCTTCAGCTTGGACATTAAGAGCATTATAGTGGAGATGAGGATGAACCTGTAATTATTCACCCCACTACACGTTGCGATGATGTAACGAGTTAGTTAGCGGGGCATCAGCTACATGCAGACTGATGGTTGTCCAGCGAGAAGCCATAGAGGCATTAAAGACATTAGTCTACTTATTCTGCGCGTAAAGTACAGCAGTTGTACACCGAGATGCCAGAAGTCATGAGATACCTCCCAACATCGTGACGGACCTCCTCCTGCCCGGCATAGTGCAGCATCTCGACGTGGCATGGGCTCAACAAGTCGTTGAAAGTCCCCAAGTCCCCTGTAGAAATATCGAGCCATACTATCTCTCCAGCCGTCTGTATTTGCGAAAGTGTTACGGGTGCAGTATTTTGTGCACAAACAGACATATCGATTATACCCTATAAATGTTCTACAGCACGTTGGCGATCTAGGTGATCCAAATCGTTTATTCGAACTGTCCAGAATGTTCTTCGAACCAGTCGCGAAAAATTGTGGGCCGGTGGCATGGCGCATTATCCCACACAAAAATTCCACAGTTCTTTGGGAACATGAAGTCCACAGATGGCTGCAAATGGTCTCCTAGTAGCCTAACGTAACCATTTCCAGTCGATGACCGTTCAGTCCACGGAAACACAGTCCTCACCATTACGGAGCCACCACCAGCTCGCACAGTGCCTTGTTGACGACTTGGGTCCATGGCTTCGTGATGTGTGCGCCACACTCGAACCGTATCATGTTCTTACCAATTGAAAACCAGACCCATCTGTCTAGACTAGACCGTCTAATCGATATAGTCACGAGCCCACCAGAGGCGCTGCAGGCGATGTCGTGCTGTTAACAACGGCGCTCGCGTCGTTTGTCTACTGTCATAGCCCTTTAACGCGAAATTTCGCCGCACTGTCCAAACGGACACGTCCGTCGTACATCCCATATTGATTTCTGCGGTTATTTTGCGCAGTGTTGCTTCTATGTTAGCATCTGCAATTCTACGCAAACGCCGCTGCTTTCGGTCGTTAAGTGAAGACCGTCGCTCACGGTGCTGTCCGCGGCAATGCCTGAAATTTGGTATTCTCGGCACACTCTTGACACTGCGGATCTCAAAATGTCGAATTCCATAACGATTTCCGATATGAACTATCCCATGCGTCTAGCTCCAACTACGGGGGTCATTCCAAAAAAATGCACACTATTTTTGTAAAAATACAGTCTTCATTCTGCATGTGTGAAAGTTTTACAGTGTGTAGAGACATCCTTCCCGCTTGTTTTCAAACTTAGTTCAACCTGTTACCGTGAGTGGTGCCGTCACTGCATGTATTCAAGATGGCTGCTACACTTGACGTTCGTCAGAAGCAACGTGCTGTCATAGAATTCCTGTGCTGTGAAAACGAGACAGTGGGACACATCCACAAGAGGTTGAAAGAGGTGTATGGAGATGCTGCTGTCGATCGCAGTACAGTTAGTCGGTGGGCAAGCACGTTACGTGATGAAAGCGGACACGGTAATATTGAGGATTGTCCTCGCAGCGGCAGGCATCGTAATGCACACGCTCCAGACAATGTGCAGAGAGTTAACGAATTAGTGACTGCTGACAGACGCATCACAGTCAACGAATTGTCACGCTACGTTGGGGTAGGGGAAATAAGTGTCTGCAGAATATGAAAGTGTTGGCGTTAGAAAAGGTTTGTGCCTGGTAGATTCTCAGAATGTTGATAGTGGCTAACAAAGAAACAAGAAAAACGGTATGCAGCGAACTTTTGGAACAGTACGAGAATGGTGGAGATGAATTTCTTGGAAGAATTGTGACAGGTGATGAAACATGGCTCCATCATTTTTCACCAGAGACGAAGAGGCAATCAAGTTCAAAACCACACCTGACAATGCACGGCCACATCTCAGTCAAAAAACCATGGAAGCGATCACAAAACTCGGATGGACAACACTGAAACACCCGCCTTACAGTCCTGACCTGGCTCCGTGTGACTATCATCTCTTTGGGAAGCTGAAAGACCCTCTTCGTGGAGCAAGGTTTGAAGATGACGACTCCCTTGTGCGCGCTGCCAAACAGTGGTTCCAACAGGTTGCTCCAGAATTTTTACCGTGCGGGTATACAGGCGCTGGTTCCAAGATGGCGTAAGATAGCTAAGAGGGATGGGATGGCAATTATGTGGAGAAATGAAAATATTGTTCCTAAAGGATGTATCTACACACTGTAAAACTTTCAAACATGTAGAATAAAAGATGGATTTTTAAAAAAATCGTGTGCATTTCTCTTGGAGTGACCCTCGTATTTATATTTTTGTATCTACATTTGTGATAAGTGTAAGGCGTAACTTATGGAGCACAGCACGGATCAGGATGACACTGACCATAGAAACATGGAAATCAATAATTATTGCTGTTATTACAAGTAGCCGTGCACAAGTACTGAGAGCCGAAATTTTGCTTGTGCATGGTTTGCTCAATATGTCTATTTCAGAATTACTGGGCAAATTTGTTTCAGACGAGTATGTGCTGTACCACGCATATCTGTTGTTAAAAGTGAGTGGGAATGAATGAAAACAGAAAAAAAACATATCAGCAGCAAGATTCTATTCACAGACTTGGCGCTTATGAAAGAATTAAGGAACAAGCGCTTACTCCCTCGATTTAAAATTTTCAAACTCGATTTTCTCGAAAACAGTTGACAGTTGGGTATTTCTGCTCACTTATGTTGGAGTCCTAGCGGTACCTTACATACTCTGTCAGTATGAATGAAATCAGTGAGGGGAAGCTCGTACGGTCCCCTTGTGATCTAAAACACACTCCACACAGTCGGGGGCCAGTCTGTTTCCCAGGCCGCTGACCACAGAAAGACCAAGTTACGCTGAGGTGGCAAAAGTCATGCAATAGCGATATGCACATATATATATGGCGGTGCATTGGCGGAGCTGTCATTTGTATTTAGGTTGGCTGGCTCTGAGCACTGTGGGACTTAACATCTATGGTCATCAGTCCCTGTACTTAGGTGATGCGCCTGAAAACGTTTCCTACATGATTATGGCCGCACGATGGGAATTAACAGACTTTGAACCTGGAATGGTACTCGTAAAATGATTTACTGATTTTATTTGATTCCAGCGCAAGTTTACAACATGTGAAGTATTTTCCACCCGACATACACATATGAATTACCGGGACAACGCAAAAAAAAAAAAATGAATAATCGTTACTTTGAAGGGCCTAGTGTAATTTAACTTATATTTGGCACACATGTGACGTGCATACTGAAAGAGTCAACCCTCAGTGTAACACGCTCCCAGATCTGTCGGAGGCACGCTGGGTGCGGTGAGCAGAAATTTGTTAAAATACTACAAAATTACCGATATAAGTGCCGCATCTACACTTTTTGAAGTCGTTGGACTGGTTAGTAACATTTAAGTCCACGTTTAGTTGAAGCGAACTTTTTAGAGCCTTCTCGATATTTTTTGGATGCTTTTTACCATGTCCTTATGTTTCCTAAACTCATTCATTTTATTACGTACATTACACAAAATAAATTCTCTTGAGGCGAAAATTTGGCCATAAAACCAGTTTTTTGCATTCACTAGTCACGTGTTTCCGGATGTTGCTGGAGTGTTTGTGACAGTACCATTCATTTGAACAGAACAATTAAAACTTCGTACAACCATTTAGGATGAACTAAAAACGGGAAAAATCATTTTTCCTAGCAATTATTTACTGCAGAATAGGGACAAAGAAGCAACTGAGCAACATCCATTAATCGGCCAGTAGCTGATAAATTTTAGCCATCACTGCAGCGTTATCGGATCAGTTAAGTTTGTTTGTTCTTTTGTCAAATAATTCGTCTGGTTAGCTACACGTACTGACCGCTGCAGCGATGTCTTCCAAGCTGTCGGATGACAGATTGCCACTTTCCCACATGTGGTGCTGCTCTATTCTCGTCTGTTTTATTTATTTAACTTCATCGAATTAGGGACTTCCCGACCTCTCTTATATCGAACCATAGTTGTAGGCATACTGTGATTTTTACATCAAGGTTACATAAAACATTAATGTGATACACAGTAATTAAATGGTAGTCATGAAATTAAAATGATTTGATGCGAGATTTATATATACCTAACGCTGTTTGTAATAACAGCAGTAATAATACTGGTGTTACTACTGTTCACTTCTGCTGCTATTAACAATGACAAGATTAGTGACATTATAAGATACGAAATGTACTTATGGGTGTACAGAACAGACGTTTTATATCACCGAGCGCTGAAGGAGAGAAATTGAGATAGTCTGCACCTGCTGGGATTGGGGAAGGGCTGGTGGTAGAGAAGCGTATTTTATTATAATGCAATAAAGGTGTGCGTACAGAACAACGGCATATACTGGTGTTGTTCTATTAGTCTTTAAAAGTTGCAGATGTATTTATTTCTCTAATATAATGAGGAAGGTCATTCCAAAGAGCTATTGAGAATGGCTTATGGAATACGGCGGAATAATTGCGTGGAACAGAAAAGATTTCGCTCTCTGATGGGAACGAGTATTTCCGCTGTGTTGTTTAGACAGGAACGTTAAGGCCGAGAAGAGATATGGCGGAGTGCATACATTGATAAGACGGTGAAGAAGATTACGCTTGTCTGCACGTCGTGGACAGGAAACCTGTACATAAAAATACAACCGTCATTAAACTGAATGCTGGTTTACAAGCTAATGAAAGACATATGCCTCCGCCATTTAAAATGAGTTAACCCAGCCAGTTACAGGAGGACAGAATTTTACATGGACTTCAAACCAACGCGTGCCTCGGTATTTTTCACATTAAATGATAAACGTGAAAGAAGTGGTAAGTGACACATAAAAGTCCTATCGAAAGCCAGACCTTCGGAGTAGTAATCGAGTACTAAAGCAGTGAGCCACCAAGCCAATGTTGGTGAAATATGAACAAGTAGTCAAAAGCCCCAGATAACGCACACAGGCGCCAAGATATCCGCAGGGGAGGGGGGCGGGAAGGGGGGGGGGGGGGAGCTTGCACTTCCTGGAACCTGGATATAGGTTTTTATCCAATACGAGAATTCTCACACATTTCTAGCAATGATTATCAGCGAATCTACTGAATAAAGGTTTACCAATGCTGAGCCAGACGAGGAATATATGAATTTAACAATCGCTATGTATCTCGCACTTTTTGTCGTTGTCACACGTGAAATTATACCAGTTCCTGCATTTGGCGATTATTTTGTCACTCTTCTGTAGTCAAAATGAATGCCAAACTTTACCGAAATAGTTCCGCAGTCTCTTCGCTGTGACTTTCTCACACACCCCTTATCGAACTGCAATTCTTTGGTCCGTGAATTCCCAGAACAACATAAACATGGCAACACCGTATGTGCCCACCATCCGTCTTTCAATCCACATATGAAAGCCGCTAGTTTACCGTTTTCTGTAAACGAAGAAGACCGATGGTTTTCTGAATCTACATTCAGTTTTATATTGTAAAGCAACTGTAGTACTCTCTGAAGAACAAGAGCATGTTACACTGTGTGTGTGTCTATGTACATTTACACTTCATCTAGGGAGCTACATGCATCAGTTGAAGAAACATAATACCGTTTTCTGCGGTAGAAGAGAGGAAGAAAGAGTGAAATGTCAAAGTCGCAGAGATGTCCTCAAACTCTATGCGGTGTAACACAGCTCCAAATATAGCCATAGAACTATAGATTATTGAGTCCATTTGGCCTGACTGTACAATGATGTTACAAGCTGCAGAGATGAGGACTGCCTTGGTTCAGTCTTAGGCTGTTAAAAGTAGGCCCTACTGGCCATTTGGGAGTTTTCTCACATTCAGCCAGTCGATGCTGGTCCTTGGTTTGGCCTTTTCTATGCAACCCAAAACCGTATCTTTCAAAACACATTTTGTTCAACTTCTGTTACGACTGTCAACATTAAAAACGAGGGGATATAATGAATCTATTAACGGGACCAGATGTGAAGTTTGGCTAGCGAACAAATATGTAAATGTCCTCAAAGTTGAATGAATATTCTTTAATGTTGAAAAAAATGTTCAAATATGTGTGAAATCTTATGGGACTTAACTGCTAAGGTCATCAGTCCCTAAGCTTACACACTACTTAACTTAAATTACCTAAGGACAAACACACACACCCAAGACCGAGGGAAGACTCGAACCTCCGCCGGGACCAGCCGCACAGTATTCTTTAATGTTTTATTCATTGTTCCTCCTCTTTGTCAAACATTAATAAAGAGGTATTTTTTGGTGGTTATTTTTATTGATGTCCGACAGGGTTGTCTCAGTCGTTCTGAATGTTTAAACTTCAAATGTTTAATTTCACTGTAAGCTCAACATTATTGGAATATAATAAGTTTTTTGAATATATATGTACACTCCTGGAAATTGAAATAAGAACACCGTGAATTCATTGTCCCAGGAAGGGGAAACTTTATTGACACATTCCTGGGGTCAGATACATCACATGATCACACTGACACAACCACAGGCACATAGACACAGGCAACAGAGCATGCACAATGTCGGAACTAGTACAGTGTATATCCACCTTTCGCAGCAATGCAGGCTGCTATTCTCCCATGGAGACGATCGTAGCGATGCTGGATGTAGTCCTGTGGAACGGCTTGCTATGCCATTTCCACCTGGCGCCTCAGTTGGACCAGCGTTCGTGCTGGACGTGCAGACCGCGTGAGACGACGCTTCATCCAGTCCCAAACATGCTCAATGGGGGACAGATCCGGAGATCTTGCTGGCCAGGGTAGTTGACTTACACCTTCTAGAGCACGTTGGGTGGCACTGAATACATGCGGACGTGCATTGTCCTGTTGGAACAGCAAGTTCCCTTGCCGGTCTAGGAATGGTAGAACGATGGGTTCGATGACGGTTTGGATGTACCGTGCACTATTCAGTGTTCCCTCGACGATCACCAGAGGTGTACGGCCAGTGTAGGAGATCGCTCCCCACACCATGATGCCGGGTGTTGGCCATGTGTGCCTCGGTCGTATGCAGTCCTGATTGTGGCGCTCACCTGCACGGCGCCAAACACGCATACGACCATCATTGGCACCAAGGCAGAAGCGACTCTCATCGCTGAAGACGACACGTCTCCATTCGTCCCTCCATTCACGCCTGTCGCGACACCACTGGAGGCGGGCTGCACGATGTTGGGGCGTGAGCGGAAGACGGCCTAACGGTGTGCGGGACCGTAGCCCAGCTTCATGGAGACGGTTGCGAATGGTCCTCGCCGATACCCCAGGAGCAACAGTGTCCCTAATTTGCTGGGAAGTGGCGGTGCGGTCCCCTACGGCACTGCGTAGGATCCTATGGTCTTGGCGTGCATCCGTGCGTCGCTGTGGTCCGGTCCCAGGTCTACGGGCACGTGCACCTTCCGCCGACCACTGGCGACAACATCGATGTACTGTGGAGACCTCACGCCCCACGTGTTGAGCAATTCGGCGGTACGTCCACCCGGCCTCCCGCATGCCCACTATACGCCCTCGCTCAAAGTCCGTCAACTGCACATACGGTTCACGTCCACGCTGTCGCGGCATGCTACCAGTGTTAAAGACTGCGATGGAGCTCCGTATGCCACGGCAAACTGGCTGACACTGACGGCGGCGGTGCACAAATGCTGCGCAGCTAGCGCCATTCGACGGCCAACACCGCGGTTCCTGGTGAGTCCGCTGTGCCGTGCGTGTGATCATTGTTTGTACAGCCCTCTCGCAGTGTCCGGAGCAAGTATGGTGTGTCTGACACACCGGTGTCAATGTGTTCTTTTTTCCATTTCCAGGAGTGTATTTCATAATTATGATATTATATCAGATTGTTGAATAAAAGAGGTAGCATACACTACTGGAATATGTGTACCGTTTAGGTATCTGTCTTAAAAGTACACTATGTGATGCAAAGTATACGGAAACCCCCCAAAATATATGTTTTTCATATTAAATGCATTGCGCTGCCACCTACTACCAGGTACTCCATATCAGCGTCCTCCGTAGTTATTAGACATCGTGAGAGAGCAGAAGGGGGCTCTCCGCGGAACTCACGGACTTCGAACGTGGTCAGATGATTGGGTGTTACTTATGCCACACCTCTGTACGCGAGATTTCCACACTCCTACACATCCCTAGGTCCACTTTTTCCGATGTGATGGTGAAGTGCAACCGTGAAGAGACACGTACAGCACAAAAGCGTACAGGCCGACTTCGTCTGTTGACTGACAGAGACCACCAACAGTTGAGGATGGTCGTAATGTGTAATAGGCAGACATCTATCTAGATCATCACACAGGAATTCCAGACTGCATCAGTATCCACTGTAAGTACTATCACACATCCCGCCAGTAAATGCCAAACGACGCCTCGCTTGGAGTAAGGAGCATAGACATTGGGCGACTGAACATTGGAAAAACGTTGTGTGGATTGACGAATCACGCTACACAATGTGGCGAACCGAAGGCAGGGTGTGTGGGTATGGCGAATGCCCGGTGAACGTCATCTGCCAGCGTGTGTAGTGCCAACATTGAATTTCGGAGGCGGTAGTGTTATGGTGTGGTCGTGTTTTCCATGGGGGGACGGGGGGGGGGGGGGACGCTCGCACCCCTTGTTGTTTCGCCTGGCACTATCAGAGCACAGGCCTACATTGATGTTTTAAGCACCCTCTTGGTTCCCACTGTTAAAGAGCAATTCGGCGATAGCGACTGCATCTTTCAACACGATCGAGCTCCTGTCTATATTGCACGGCCTGTGGCGGAGTAGTTACACAACAATAACATCCCTGTAATGGACTGGCCTACACAGAGTCGTGACCTGAATCCTATAGAACACCTCTTTGATGTTTTGGACCGCCGACTTCGTGCCAGGCCTCACCGGTCGACATCGATACTTCTCCTCAGTGCAGCGCTCCCTGGATAAGGGCCTGCCATTCCCCACGAAACCTTCCAGCACCTAATTGAACGTATGCCTGCGAGAGTGGAAGCTGTCATCAAGGCTACGGGTGGGCCAACACCATACTGAATTTCAACATTACCGATGGAGGGCACCACGAGCTTGTAAACCATTTTCAGCCAGGTGTCCGGATACTTTTGATTATATAGTGTATTAACTGGATAACTATCAACTGTTAGCGATCCGAGAAGCTTTGATTACTTCCTGTCAAAATTAGTGCTTTGGGTACGACACTTTTTCAAACTTATCTAATTGCGCTATACCAAAAATGGCAGTTCTATAATTTTTCTCCCGTTTGGATAAATTTCTTTGGACTCCCATGCTCAGATAGTCACCGATAATATTTATTGAGTAAGTTCTTGCATGGTAGCATCACTGAGTCACCTGCAATCAACAATTAGAAGCTCAAGAGTTAGTAAAAAGAATTTCCAGATCAAAAGGAAAGAGCTTTTCATACTTTGTTGGGACTGGAGAGATGCAGATGCGTTCTAGCCAACTATTCTGTAACTAGCTAACCTCGCCTGCTTCGCATGGGTAGCACTAACGCAAGTATCAACAGCAAGAATCTACACATGGACGACTTTGTCTGACGTAGCAGTAATACATTATATACGATAACTTTTTTCGGGAACCAGTCTTTCTATTAGTGAAATCAGTATCAAGATCCCTACTGTATTTTCTGATATTAGTCTTAACATATAGACAGAAAAAAATGGCACTGGACTTAAATTCATCATAGTGGAGCCACATTACACGAAATATTTATAAATTATGGGCACAAACCTGCCTCATGAAACAGTATACGTCGTTATTAGCGAAAACGTTATCAAAAACCCTACGTAGATCCTGAGATTAGCATTGTACATACAGGCTGAAATAAATGCGGCGGGGAACTCTAATTAATAATATGTATAGAAGACACGTACGAATGTATAGATTCTGGTCAAGCCTTCTTGCTATCTTGAGTTGCGGTAGTTGTTTACGGCTTTTTCCGCCACATACCGCTTCATCTGTAGCTGGCCAACTCATAGTGCCATATTGCCACGAGATGTCACTGGGAATGCAAATTGATTATGACCCAGATAAACTCATTTATGACAAGCAAGCTCATTACTACATTTATAAATTATATACAGAAACCTCCCTTTTGACTCAGCCTGTAACTAAGTTCTGGTGTTAAGTATGTCCAAAGCACATAAGAGAAGCGACGATTGTGAAAGAGGCTTAGTCCGAAAACCATCTTTGACGCTGTTATGAAACTTCGAGAAAAGGTCGTGCCCCGCGTTTCCATGCAATACTGGTTTTCACCCAGAATGCACAGTAAATAAGATTACGTACATGTAAACAAGAAACATTATCATTACTTAGGACGTAGACCACACAATAAACCAGAACACGTCCACGATAACCATGAAACAATCATTACAGAAACTTGGGAGATGAAAGTGTTTTGCTCACGTCAGCGGCGAGGGAGGAACTAATTGTTCAGAAGCTAGGTTTCATTTTAGTGTCTGTCGACCGTGAGATAATTAAATATGAAGAACTGGTTCGGGTGTGCAAGAATACTGATGGAAACGTCCGTAGTATTCCTGTAGGACCAACCCAGGCATTAGTCTAAGTTGACTTAAAAAAAGGACAAGAAATTTTTATCTTTTGCTCGACGAGGATGGGAGCCTCACTCCACCCTTGTGCGGATCCGGAGTCTTAACTAGTGCATGCTACTTCACTCTGCACTTGCTTCGAACGGTTAAACTGAAGAGTGGGATACAGCTCGTTGGCTTAGACCAACGAAACCATATTTTCGTCATGGATATTAGTTGTTTATTTTCGAGCCATAGATAACAAATCGATTATCTTCTGTGGCAAAGCGCCACAATCGTAAATAAAAATAATCGAATGTGTTGTTAAGAGACATATATTGTGTACACTTTTGTGCTTGTGGTAACTTTAAATCACTTGTGTACACATTTGGAATTATAAGTTTTTCGTGTAGTCAGTCGTTCCAATTGCTGTTTTCTATTCACTTGATCCGTATCCTGTACTACGTAGGTCAACTGAAGAGTAGGATACTAGTACTACCGAAAGCAAAAAAAAAGACGTGATACATGACACTGGCAGCTTGTGTTCCAGCTGAACTGCGAAATTTGTGTCATATTCTTCAGCTGACCCACATACACTAACTGAAGTACAAGATACAAATTTTACGTCTGTCGCTTTTTTCGCCGTTGCTAATACTGGAACGTTTGTCGAATTTTTCCCCATCGCTAGTACTAGTATCGTATATAGGTCACCTGAAATACAGCATACAAATTTTAGATTTGTTGCCTTTTTTCACCTACGCTAGAATTCTATATAATTCAACTGAAGAGTAGCATACAAATTTTACGTTTGTGGCTTTTTTCGCCTTCGGCAGTACTAGTATCCTATTCTTCAGACGATGCTAGTAGTTGCGAAGATGCACCTGAGGTGTTCCATGCCAATACTACTTATGTATGTTACACCCCCCCCCCCTTTTTTTTTTGCTAACACTAGTATCCTATCCTTCAGTTGATCTATCTCGGTTAACTAAGTAAAGGATACAAATTTTACGTTTGTCATTGTTTTCGGCTTCTCTAGTATTAGTATCCTATTCTTCAGTTCACCTATAGAGCTCAACTGAGGTGCAGGACACAAATTTTACGGTTGTGGCTTTTTTTTGCCTTCGCTTGTACTAGTACCCTATTCTTCAGTTGATCTATATAGGTCAACGGAAGTACACGATACAACCAATGTTGTCAACTGCCGTATTCCATGCCATTATTAAGTGTCTCTTTTTTTTATTTGCTTTCGATAGTACTAGTATCCTACCCAAGAGATAATTGTTGACGTGTGTTTAGAACCCATCACTGACTTCAACATTAAATATTATCCTGGTTAGAACAACTGTTTTTGAAATGCAAACTTTTTTTACTAACAAGGGAAGTGCCAGGCTTGGGAAATGAAGTTCGGAGTGGGACGGCGCGTGTTTACAGCACTACCCCTTTGAAATACAATGCCCCAGCCATACGGCCAGATGGCCAGCCATTCGCGAGAAAAGCGCTCCGAAACTTTCAGTCCTACACTATATAATACCCATACGTCCGCTCACTGAACCGAATGGCCCGGTGGCCGATGCAGTATTGGTAACAATTCGTGCTTCCTCAGGGAAGATCAGTTTGGATTCCGTAGAAATTTTGGAACACGTGAGGCAATACTGACCTTACGACTTATCTTAGAAGAAAGATTTAGGAAAGGCAAACCTTCGTTTCTAGCATTTGTAGACTTAGAGGAAGCTTTTGACAATGTTGCCTGGAATACGCTCTTTCAAATTCTAAAGGTGGCAGGGTAAAATACAGGGAGCGAAAGACTATTTACAATTTGTACAGAAACCAGATGGCAGTTATAAGAGTCGAGGGACATGAAAGGGAAGCAGTGGTTGGGAAGGGAGTGAGACAGGGTTGTAGCCTCTCCCCGATGTTATTCAATATGTATATTGAGCAAGCAGTAAAGGAAACAAAAGAAAAATTCGGTGTAGGTATTAAAATCCATGGAGAAGGTTTGCCGATGATATTGTAATTCTGTCAGAGATGCCAAAGGACTTGGAAGAGCAGTTGAGTGGAATGGACAGTGTCTTGAAAGGAGGATATAAGATGAACATCAACAAAAGCAAAACGAGGATAATGGAATGTAGTCGAATTAAGTCGGGTGATGCTGAGGGAATTCTATCAGGAAATGAGACACTTAAAGTAGTAAAGGAGTTTTGCTATTTGGGGAGCAAAATAGCTGATGATGGTCGAAGTAGAGAGGATATAAAATGTAGACTGGCTATGACAAGGAAAGCGTTTCTGAAGAAGAGAAATTTGTTAACATCGAGTATAGATTTAAGTGTCAGGAAGTCGTTTCTGAAAGTATTTGTATGGAGTGTAGCCATGTATGGCAGTGAAACATGGACGATAAATAGTTTGGACAAGAAGAGAATAGAAGCTTTCGAAATGTGGTGCTACAGAAGAATGCTGAAGATTACATGGGTCGATCACATAACTAATGAGGAGGCATTGCATAGAATTGGGGAAAAGAGAAGTTTGTGGCACAACTCGACAAGAAGAAGGGACCGGTTGGTGGGACGTGTTCTGAGGCATCAAGGGATCTCAAATTTAGCATTGGAGGGCAGCGTGGAGGGTAAAAATCGTAGAGGGAGACCAAGAGATGAATACACTAAGCAGATTTAGAAGGATGTAGGTTGCAGTAAGTACTGGGAGATGAAGAAGCTTGCACGGGATAGAGTAGCATGGAGAGCTGCATCAAACCAGCCTCAGGATTGAAGACAACATCAACAACAACAACAACGTTTTCTGGTTACAATGCTTCGAAGTGAACACATCGCGAGTTCTGAGGGACTTTTAGAAAATATTACCGACGATTCTCTACACAGCGAGAAATCGAATTTGATGATTAAAGATGCAGTTATCCATTTCAATGCACTTCTGGTTGAAAACGATTTACCAGCGTCAAAAGGTTCGCCGTCAATTCTACACGAAGCTATGCTGATGGTACAGAAGTTGTACAGCACTGTGATAGATTTCTTGAGTGAAAACACTATCTTGGTTGATAAAGAGTTACTTCAAGAAAATGAAGGTGGTGAAGATGTAGAATTTGAAGAGGTTACAATACACGATTCTTCGGACGAGTATGAACCCCCAGGGGAAAAAAATCCAAAGAGCCTACGTATATTCCGCTAGAATACAAAATACAATGCGTCAACATTGCGAAAGCACATTCTCGGTGGAGTCTGCAGGCGCTGAAAAGTAAAGGATGTCATCGTTTTTTAAAAAATGAATATTCATCACTATGGGAAGACGAAATTAAAAAGGGTGATTCTGTATTTGACAAATACACAGCGATAGCTTCATGGACTTACGATCGTTTTGTCGAAGCTAGGCGCAATTACCAGCAAGTTACCACTCGAAATTAGCAACAATGGGCTTTAGCAGCGGCCGCACAATATGAAAACTTTGAATTTAAAGCTTCTAGTCGATAGGTGACGAGATTTAAAAGACGACACAGAATTCGTCAACGGAAAGTAACAAAATTCGTATCACGAAAGGAAACAGTGACATTGGAAGAAACCTTGACTGTTGCAGAAACTTTCCGCCTACAAACTCGAGATTTAATACTCACTTTTGACAAGAAGTATATTGTCAACACGGATCAAACAGGTATGTGACACAAAATGAAATCACATTCTATAAATGGTGTTTCAAAAAACGAATACCCATTTGAATAATTCTCTTATATAATCATGTAATTGTACAATCGTTTCCGTCATTAAATATCGTGCTGTTTCATTTGCTTTCAGGATGTCAGTACCAAACTACTTTCAACCATACTCTCACCCACAAAGGAAGCAAGACCGTACTTGTCAAGAGAGTGGACATGAAGAAAGTTACGCATTCATATACAGCACAATGTGCTATTACTTTTTCTGGACTCGTCCTGCCGAGTGTTTTCGTATTCCTGCAGGAGACAACAGGTGCATTTGGACCCCGAGTCCGGAAGACGATCGATGAAATATGCCAACACATACAAGAATGTCATTATGACGGCATCAAAATCTGGAAAGCTGACTAGAAACACGTACAACAAGTTTCTTAAAACATCTTTGAAGCCCTATGTTCGGAACAAAAGGTTTCTCCTCATCGTCGACTCCTGGAGAGGGCAAACACAACCACAACTGTATGACGAGGTTTTCCAGGACGACGCACAACGCCCCACCTGTACCCTCAAAGTTATTCCACCGAAGTGTACACCACTATTGCAGCCCTGTGATGTTTATTTTTACAGGCAGGTGAAAAATTTCATGAAATGCCTGCAAAATTGAGCCACGTTAATTGAACAGGAACGAGAGATTAATTCACGAGAAGACTGTATGAAAATTTCACTCGATCGTTCACCATCAGTTATCATCTCCTGTTTTTCACAATATGATCCAATATGCATGGTATGCGTCGAAACTAACCGCAGTAAGACACATCTTTAGAAACGTTAACGAGGTCTGCTTTTCGGCAGATATCCTCAAAACTCGCTGCTCGTGTAAGAAATCGTTGCTCGTCTAAAAAATCTTCATTTATTCGATGCGCAAATTGTTCAAACATCTTTTGTTTCGAGTGTTTTTATGACATATATCATTCTGGCTCTTATGTAAGTTCGGAATCCAGAGAATAAACGTATCATTATTCATAGTCTTCACAATATGAATATTATTCTCCCATGCACACAGTTTTCAATATACAATACGAACGAATATTTGAAGGAAATAATTTGGTTGGAAAAGTTGAAAATGTTGAAAGAACAAAAGTTTTCGATTTGAACGTAATTGTATTTTCTTTAATAAGGAAAAGCAAATAAATACTTTGAAAATGCGAAGCACGGATTGTTACCAATATTGCATCGGCCACCGCGCCATTCGGTTCAGTGAGCGGACGCATGGGTATTTATACTGTAGGAGTGAAAGTTTCGGAGCGCTTTTCTCGTGAATGGTTGGCCATCTGGCCGTATGGCTGGGGCATTGTAACTCTATGGGGTAGTGCTGTAAACACGCGCCGTCCCATTCCGAAATTCATTTCCCAACCCTGGCACTCCCCTTGTAAGTCCTCATCAAATTGTGCTGAAATTTCACTCAAGGCCTACTCTAACAATAAATACAATATTACTGCGGCACGTTACATGTTACGCGTTGTAACCTACTGTACACTCGTACTTGTGAAAGAAGGTCACCATGTGTTGTCTTCACATTTGGAGGAAATGCGGCTCTCGTCTGTGCAGTGAGTTACAAATTACTTCAACACATCCCAGAAAACCTTGTAAAGCTTACGAAGACTGAACAGTGCGCTGTTCCATTTCTTCAACTGTATCAACGGGAGCGCCTTACGCTTCACTTCTGAGATGAGACAAAAAAATCCAAAGGACTGAGGTGATCTTGGAGGCCAAGGTGCAGGCAGCACTGAACCTGTCCATATTGGCGCACTGCATGTCGTCTTAGATCAGCAGCAACATGTGCCTGTAACCCATCATGCATGCACCACATCCTATAACACTGCGTGAGGTAAGGTAGGCTGTGGGTGAAATCTGAGCGGAATTACCAAAAAGTTTACCTTTCAAATGCAATACGGCTCACAGTCAGACATGCTCAGTTATTTCGCAAACGACTCGTTCGCAGACTCACGTTTAATAAAAGCTTTTGATTCCGTTTTCGTATGTTTTACAGTGTCAGTTTGCACTTGTAATTGTTATTCATCTTATACGCAGGGCGCCCCCTAAACTTTGCGACAAATTTTGATGGGTTGTAGAGGGTGTCTTGACGAACAAATCAAGGATCAGAAACCTTGTCTAGAAACGTCATCCAACGACACTACAGGGCGTCGTAGTTATACGTGTTGCCATCTGCCACTAGGTAAAAACTTCCGCAGCAAACGTGACTTTGGATGCTGACGACCGTTGATGGAACGTCTCACAATGTTGTTTGTTATCCAGTGATAGCGACTGATTGATTGTCACGATTGCCAGCGGATAACACGGAAACGCTGCATTGAAAGGCCTTGTCTCCTATGAATGCCATGTTCTGTTGCCTTGGTGTATGATGGTTTCGAACACGTATTTCCATCTGCAGTTTATTTTTCTCCTGTATACCGAAAAACATTGGAGATTTTAGAGGGTTCCAGGAGAAAAACTGCGGATGGAATCCCATGTCCGAAACCATCATCCACTGTGGCAACAGAGCATCGCATTCAAAGCTGACAAGGCCTGTCACCGCAGCTCCATCTTCTCCGCTGGCCATCCTGGCAATTAGTCGCGATCACTGAATAAGAGACAACATTGGAAGACGATCCTCCTACGGTCCGTTCCTTCTAAGATCCGTCGGCACACAAATTCACGTTTACTGTCGAAGGGGTGGCCTCGTGGCAGGTGCCAACGCCTACAAATTCGACGCTCTGTTGCGCCTTTAAGTGGCGTTTCTGGGCATGGGTTTCTATCCTCGATTTGTTCCTCTAGACACCTTCTAAATACTCTCGAAGTTTGACGCAAAATTTCTGAGATACCGGGTATGAACTGGGAACTGCTCAGCAGATTGCCGTTATCAGTAAAAACAAAACTGGCATGTTGAGGGTCGAATTGTGGAATGAAAAAATGAAATTTCGTGTGGCTAGGGCCAACCGTCAGGTACAACGGTTGCCTGGTGCAAGTGTTATGAATTGACGCCACTTCGACGACTTTCACGTCGATGGCTATAATATGATAATGATGAAGACAACATAACACCCAGTCACTGAGAGGAGAAAATCTCCGACGCAGCCAGGAATTGAACCCGGGCCCCTTTGCATAGCATTCTGCCGAGCTGACAGCTCAGCTGTGGAGGCGAATATTGTGGAATGTTAGACCCATTAATCGGACAGATTGGCTAGAAAATTTAAAAAAGGGAACGCACAGCTGGAAGTCAGACGTAGTAGGAACTAGAGAAGCTCGGTGGCAGGATGAAGAGGACTTCTAGTAAGCCGAGTACATAGTTATGAATGCAAAATCAGCTAGGGGCAACACAGGAGAAGATCTACTAATGCGTAGGAAAACAGGAATGTGGATAAGCTGAAAGCAAGTGGAAACTACAGTCGTTACTTTTCTCGAGGGCATGCAGTTCTGCAATATGGTTACTTGGTGATGACATCCTCTTGGGATAGTGAAAGCATTATAGACACGAAACCAACGCCCACCACAGTAGTACAAGTTCATATGCCGAATAGCCCCGCAGGTGATGGATTGAATGGATCTCTGATGAAATACACTCCTGGAAATGGAAAAAAGAACACATTGACACCGGTGTGTCAAACCCACCATACTTGCTCCGGACACTGCGAGAGGGCTGTACAAGCGATGATCACACGCACAGCACAGCGGACACACCAGAAACCGCGGTGTTAGCCGTCGAATGGCGCTAGCTGCGCAGCATTTGTGCACCGCCGCCGTCAGTGTCAGCCAGTTTGCCGTGGCATACGGAGCTCCATCGCAGTCTTTAACACTGGTAGCATGCCGCGACAGCGTGGACGTGAACCGTATGTGCAGTTGACGGACTTTGAGCGAGGGCGTATAGTGGGCATGCGGGAGGCCAGGTGGACGTACCGCCGAATTGCTCAACACGTGGGGCGTGAGGTCTCCACAGTAGTCCGATGTTGTTGCCAGTGGTCGGCGGAAGGTGCACGTGCCCGTCGACCTGGGACCGGACCGCAGCGACGCACGGATGCACGCCAAGACCGTAGGATCCTACGCAGTGCCGTAGGGGACCACACCGCCACTTCCCAGCAAATTAGGCACACTGTTGCTCCTGGGGTATCGGCGAGGACCATTCGCAACCGTCTCCATGAAGCTGGGCTACGGTCCCGCACACCATTAGGCCGTCTTCCGCTCATGCCCCAACATCGTGCAGCCCGCCTCCAGTGGTGTCGCGACAGGCGTGAATGGAGGGACGAATGGAGACGTGTCGTCTTCAGCGATGAGAGTCGCTTCTGCCTTGGTGCCAATGATGGTCGTATGCGTGTTTGGCGCCGTGCAGGTGAGCGCCACAATCAGGACTGCATACGACCGAGGCACACAGGGCCAACACCCGGCATCATGGTGTGGGGAGCGATCTCCTACACTGGCCGTACACCTCTGGTGATCATCGAGGGGACACTGAATAGTGCACGGTACATCCAAACCGTCATCGAACCCATCGTTCTACCATTCCTAGACCGGCAAGGGAACTTGCTGTTCCAACAGGACAATGCACGTCCGCATGTATCCAGTGCCACCCAACGTGCTCTAGAAGGTGTAAGTCAACTACCCTGGCCAGCAAGATCTCCAGATCTGTCCCCCATTGAGCATGTTTGGGACTGGATGAAGCGTCGTCTCACGCGGTCTACACGTCCAGCACGAACGCTGGTCCAACTGAGGCGCCAGGTGGAAATGGCATGGCAAGCCGTTCCACAGGACTACATCCAGCATCGCTACGATCGTGTCCATGGGAGAATAGCAGCCTGCATTGCTACGAAAGGTGGATATACACTGTACTAGTGGCGACATTGTGCATGCTCTGTTGCCTGTGTCTATGTGCCTGTGGTTCTGTCAGTGTGATCATGTGATGTATCTGACCCCAGGAATGTGTCAATAAAGTTTCCCCTTCCTGGGACAATGAATTCACGGTATTCTTATTTTAATTTCCAGGAGTGTAAAAGAAATCGTTCATATGATCAAGGTGGAGGAAAATTTAATTGTAATGGGTCACTCGAATTCGATAGTAGGAAAAAAAAGAGAAGGGAAAATAATAGGTCTCGGAGTAAGTGACAAAGAAGGAAGCTGCCTGATAGAATTTTTCATGGTGCATAATTTAATCATCGCTAACACTTTGTTTAAGAAACATGTAAGAACGTTGTATACATGGAAGAGGTCTAGATATATTGAAAGGTTTCAGACGATTAGGTAATGGTAAGACAGAGAGTTTGGAAACAGATTTTTAACTGTAAGACATTAAAGGGGCAGATGTGGACCCTGACCATAATTTACTGATTATGAAACGTACATTAAAATTAAAGAAATTGCAAAAAAGTAGAAAAATAAGGAGACCGAACGTGGAGACGTTGAAAGAACGGAGGTACTGAATTTAGCTGATGACAGGAGAAAATGTAAACATGCACCCCATGAACCAGGTGAAACGTAATGTAGACGTCTAAAAAACGTAATTGACATATTTGTGCAAAATGGTTAAGCAGGGTTGCCTATAAGACAAACACAAGTCTACGGAAGCTAGAAGAAAGATAAGTATCACTTATAGGACAGGCCTTTGTAGAAAAGATAAACAGGTGGAAAACCAGTAAGTGTACTACGCAAAGAAGGGAACGCTGAAAGATGGAAGATATAGAGTGGTTATATGAGGGAAATGAACTTGAAGGCAGTATTGTAGAAAGGGAATAGGAGTTGGTCTCATAATACTGCGAAAAATCGAGTGCTGAATGCACTAGGGCGGAACGACGCCTGTGTAGCAAACAACATCCTTGGGAGTCAGCCGTGACAAAACTATTCCACCTTATGTGTCAGCTGACTTATGAGAAACCAAAACGACTTCAGACCTCAAGGATAATCTAATAATATCGATAACAGAGAAATCTGGTCCTCACAGTGTGAATATTACCTTGAAACCTTCCCTTGGAAAAATTTATGAATGATTGTGCTGACAAACCCCTTACGTTATTTGATTTTCATTCAGCTGAGCAAAACTGAACGTGCAGAGACATTTTCGCTCTTTACTTATTCAGATCATCAATAAACTGACACACAATGTTTTTAGCACAACGCAATCTGACTTTCAATAATCCCTACAAAAGAATGGCCCTGACTATCAATAACCTATACCTTTCATTAATCACATACCTCACAAAAATCTTCGTTACTCGAACTACTGCAATACAGCGAGCGCCAATACTGGCAGCTAAATAAATAATTCAGACTACTGAAGGCACTAGCATGCTTAGCAAAGATTTTGATATAGAAGAAACAATTTATTTACCTTAATAATGTTCAAAAGTCATCATATACATATCTGTTCATGATCACCAGTATTACAAATTTACTCTTTCTGATGGACGCACGTCCAGATCTGCCGCTCTCAAAATTCTGCCATCTCTCTCCCCACATCCACCACTTGCGGCGGCTCATCTCCAACTGTGCAACGTTACGCGCTGTTCACATCCAATTGCCCAACACTACAATAGCGAATATTACAACAATGCCAACCAGCCACAGACTGCAGACAGCACAGCCAGTGATTTTCATATAGAGCGCTACGTGGCGTTACCAATATAAAAAACTAAACAGCCTACTTACAACTTGCCAGATCAATAAGTCATAATTGCAAATTACTGACACGACATATTGAGAGGAGAACAGATAGAAAATGGTAGGAACAGACTTCAGGGAAGAAAAGTTGGGTTCTAGCGAAATGAAGGCACACGAGAAGTAAATCTGGCCCTACGACTTATCTATAGAAGATAGGTAAAAGAAGCGCAAACGTACGTTAATAGGAATCGTAGACTTCAATATTGCTTCTGATGATGTTAAGTGGAGTACATTCGTGGAATTTCTGAAGGTTAAAGGGGTAAAATCTATGGAGCGAAAGATTATACACAACTTGCACAGAAACCAGACAGCAGTTGTAACAGCGTATGGGCGAGAAAGGAAAATAGTGCTTCGTTGGTTCACGGACGTCGCGTCATGTTATGTTATGGTAGCTGCATAATATTTCAACGAGACACCTGCTCGTCATCTTCAGGTGCTGACTGACGTGTTGGTGCAATGGCTCGCCAATTATACGCTGACTCGCTAGAAAAGAGCAGGTGCCTTGGGGAGGGGCTGTAACGTCGTTGTAGACGAGTCATAGAGCACGGCGACATCCTGTGCTCCTGCTGGATAAACGGGCTGCGGTCTTGGCATTCGCGACGCGGGAAATGCGTGGCCTCAAACAGCGACCCAGCGAGCACGCAGGCATGGCGTTGGCGCCGAGTTCAAGGGTACGGACTTCGAGTCCCCGTCTGTGTTGACTCGGTTTCGTTCATCTGCTGCCGACGATGGCTTAGCACTGCCAGCTTTGCATCCACGCCTTGCTGAGTTGAAATCCCATGTCTATATTGATCAGGTCGTTACTTATACGCATTTCGACTGCTTCTTTAATGAGCCCCAGTACAGTAAGCGGACGAAAGGATCTTTGTCTCTCCGTAGTTCATGCTGTGTGCCATGTCAAGGACAGCGTACAGCCAGAGCAGACTTTTCTGGCTGATCCAGTCTGGTGTGACTTCTATGTTCAGCGCATCTATCCTTTAAGACTGCGACACGTCAGGCCAATGTATGATTTCCCACACTGGCACGGGATTTTAAATATCCCTGCTCTCCTTAGACCTAGGTTGTCTTAAACAGAACCCAGGATAGTTTGACTCGCTCTGGAGGGTGGAAGACACATTTTATTTGATGTCTCTTGAACAGCTTCCCAGTCTTTAAAGACATGCCACCAACATAAGATAGAAAAACCATCGACGTGTAGTTCTCAGTATCTTTCGGCTGTTCTTAAGCGTTAGCGCCTGAGGGATCTGTTTATCAGAGTACCCATTTTGTACAAACACAGAGCAAGGATGGCTAACCTTTGCTGATAAGCTTCCTGCATCTGAGATAATTCCAGCTCAATGAGCGAGAGTCCATAACAGTCTTTCATACTGTAAAAGTTAGCAATATGACGGCAAGAATTTTGAACAGTATAAACAGGCTGAATAATTAACTTGGAAATGAAACCTAGAGTCACTGATTGTGCAAAATTTGATCACAAAAATGTCTCTGAGAAACATAAGTGGCCATGATTGCTAAAAGAAATCGTAATATTTTCTCTTTAAGTTCATTCTGCGCAAATCTGGATATCGTGTTGCAGTACTGACTGCTCTGTCTTACACACCACTGTGCTAAAGCAGCAAATTACTGTATCTGCACAGAAACACTCGAGACATGCAATGGTTGCAAATCGAACATACTTGGTTGGATCATCCATTAAAACGAATAGTAAGAGAAAGGTTCGTAAGAAAATGAAATATGTGCAAAAATGACAACATTATGTTTTTTTGTTTTGTATATTGAGAAAGATTTCAGGTTCGTATCTCTATAAACAATAAAAATAAGAACTGAAGTAATCTGTTTCTGATTATAAGCCTGAGCTGTGATAATAAATGAACTGTTCTAATGTGAAAGCAAAGCTACACTGTAATAATAATTATTTGTCATAATGAAAAGGGAACTATAGGAAATTGTATTGTTTGGGTGTTGAGAAGTTCATTAAATTTAAAATTTGCCTTGAGCACTTTTTCTCAGTTTACAAAAAGAAAAACATAGTGTTGTCATGAGCTGTAGTAAGTTCACTTAAACGCAATGTTCTTGTACGGTATGGGTGATGTAGGCACTTTTTGAGAAATAGTCAGAAATTGTATACTGCTCTGTCTTTGATTATTATTATGCTTTAGCACAACGCATATTTTGCTAATACTGTGTTTTACCTTTTCAACTTTGATGTTATTGTTCTCGGTGTTGTCTTTTACATTTGTGATTTGTCTTCTATATTTCTCTATTATCATGCCGTGCAGCATGTTTGACAGCAAATCACACACTACAGTGAATTTGCAAAAATCTGATTTGCAAAATGCAACCAACAGCAACAATACCTTTGCTGATCATTCTGTAGCTACTAATGCTAACCATATTTCTGATGTGATAATGCAAGATGCTGTGTCTTTGCAACCAGATAGTCAAGTACTGAACATTGTAGACAGTCTTGATACTGACATGACTCACCATTCAGATAATAATGTTCGTGGTAATTCTGATATTTTATTTTCAGAGAACACTAATATCACACACATAACCATGGAAGATTCACTAACTTTGCCTGTTTTTCTGATTGTCTCTGTGATAGTCATTACTACGGAAATGCGGTCTTTCTCTGTAACTATTATTACTCCGCCAGTGGTTGCCATATGGGTGGTGTCTGTTTATGTCACGATTTGCGTTGTAAGAATAGACTTGTCGTGTCCAGTTATTGTTTCTGTCGACACGGAATTGTGACAGATGTGAACTGTAGTGATTGTTTTCCTGTTTTCGCCTCCCGCAACTGTCTGTGTCAATTTCTAATTCTTGTAAGAGTCCCTGAAAAGCTTCAATGTCGTCTTTGCAACGTCCTGCCAAAATAATATTCCTTAAATGTTCAGGCAATTTCATTATGCAAATGCGGATGAGTTCTGAAGGGCTATATGATTGATATTGATTCTTATGCAACATGTCTTCAAAATATTTGACGAGACTGGAAAATTCAGATTGTTCAAAGTGTTTCATCATCATGATGCTATGTTTTACTCGGTCTTGTGTAGCTTGAGACCAATATGCTGAGAGGAAGGCATGATAAAATTCTCCTTCACTGTGACAATCGTGAATGACCGATCGCATTCTTACAGCTGGTTCATTTTCCAAGTAGCCACAAATAAATTCTAATCTGTGCTCTGATGACCAGTTGGGAGGAAAACAATGAGAGAATTGATGGAGCCACGCTTGTGGATGAATGTCGTTGCCAGAATTCTTAAATGTTTTGAACTTACGTGCAGTAATGAACAGCTTATAGTCAAAATCATCGTGTCGGCGAGTAGCATATCGATCATCGTTATGTCGTTTCGGCGGTTCCATCTCAAAATTCGGTGCACCTTGCCAATTTCTTTCATGATTTCCGAAATGCCCTGTGTTATTATTTTGTGGCTTTTCCGTATTTCTAAGTTGCTCTTCCCGTGTTGTACCGCAAGTGTCCTCTGAAATATGTAATTTTTGTATTACCTGCGTCAACTGATCTTGTACTTCCCGGATTTCTCTTTTGTATTGCGTATTAATTTGATTCTGATTTTGTTTGAATTTCTTAATTTGTTCATACTCTTCTGTGTCAGTGATGGCTACAGGTCTTGTGTCATTCAGATCATCATCTACCTTTGCAGATAAATTAGTGAACTGATCCGAAAGTTCGGCTACTTTCTCCGATAGTGAACACATTTCCTCAGTGTGTTTTTCTGAACCAAGTTTCAGAGTGTCCATTTGTGTTGAAATCGAATCTACTGTGTCCTTTAAGTTTTCCTGAGTTCTTGCAAGTTGCGTAACCGAATCGGTGGATGCAACTGAGTCCATTTTAGCTTGCAAGGTGTCGTGATTTTCACGAACAATAGTTTGCAATTCTTTTATGGCTGCTTCGTGATTCTGTAATGCGTTTTCATGCCGCGAAAAAATAGGTTGGAAATGCTCACAAATTTGTGGTTTTACGTCATTACAGACATTTTGACATTTCGATTCGATTTTATGCAACTCAGTAGTTAAATCTTCACGTGTTTGTTCAAGCGTATGTTCCACTGAGTCTAACTTTTGAAGCTTTTGTTCCATTTTGTCTAACTTTTGAAGATTTTGTTCCACTGTGTCTAACTTTTGAAGCTTTTGTCCCATTTGTTGCATTAATTGTAATAACAGTGCACTGGTGTCTGAAACATGTTCCTTAGTGCTATTCGGCAATGCATTTGAACCGCCAATATTCGCAATTTGAAAAACAGAAAATGTGTCTTGACTTATTTGAGAAAACGGTGAGGACGCAAAAGCTGAATCTACAGTATTTGCAAGAATGTGTCCTGTCATTTCGGAATCCTGAGGCGAGCTGTTGCCGACCGATCGATCGATAATGCTTCCCTGTTCACTAATTGTTTCACTGTCTACACCATTGTTTGCAGTCCGCTCCATTTCCCTATGTACAATTACCAAATTACTACTTTGAACACTAGTTAATTCATTACGTGGTGGCGCTAACACACTGCTTTCGTCTTCACTGTCATTTCTCAGTTTACTTTGGAGCCTAGTATTACGTTTTCCACACGCCATTATATTCACAATATTTCACACGACAACACAGAAAAGCACAATTTGAAGAGCAAAATAAGAAAACACATTAACATAGCACTGAAAATAATAACTAGTTAATTGCAAGCGAAGCTGCGAAATACTTGGTGCAAATCTACATGCATGCCACAACTGTTTTACTGTACAACAATGAAAGACTGCAACTACAAAGGAAATTCTCTCTATGATTACGCGCTAGCAATAAACAAAGGCTACACTAACTACACAAACTACAAGAAAAAATCAGAAGATTCCAGTGAGGTATCCTTGGCTAAGGGTCGACATATGAAACGTCCCGTTAGAAAAATTGTACACGACTGTGCTTAAACTGACACATAATATTTTTTTTTGCGCGCAACTCAATCTGACTTTCAGTAATCCCTACAAGAGAATGGCCCTGACTAACATTAATCTATATGTTTCACAAATCACTTACCTCACAAAAATCTTCGTTACTTAAGCTACTGCAATACAGCGAGCGCCACTACTGCCAGCTAAATAAATGATTCAAACTACTGAAGGCACTAACTAGTGATGGGCATAGTTAGCAAATGAAAGATTTTAATACAGAACAAACAATGTATTTACCTTAATAGTCATAATATATATGGTAGTTCATGACATCCAGTCTTACAAATTACAAAAGTCCGCCATCTCTCCCCCCACGTCCACCACTGCTGGCGGCTCACCTCCAACTGCGAAACGCTACGCGCTGTTAGCATCCAGCTGCCGCTGCCCAACACTACAGTGGCAGACAACAATGCAAAACAGCCACAGACTGCACACGGCACAGTCAGTGATTTTTATACAGAGCGCTAAGTAGCGGCGGCGTTAACAATAGAAAAACCTAAACAGCCTACTTACAACTTGAAGTGGTTCTGTTCGGCTACTTGGAGACCATTTCAGCCATTCGTGAACTTCATGTTCCCAAACAACGAAAGAATTTTTACGGATGATAGTGCGCCATGTAATCGGGCCACAACTATTCGCGATTGGTTTGAAGAACATTCTGGACAGTGCGAGGGAATGCTCTGGCTACCCAGGTTGCCCGACATGAATCCCGTCGAACATTGATGGGCCATAATCGAGAGGTCAGTTCATGCACAAAATCATGCATCGTCAACACCTTGCCAATTATAGACGACTGTAGAGGCGCAATGGCCCAATATTTCTGCAGGGTACATCCAAAGACTTCAAGATTCGACACCTCATCGAGCTGCTGCACTGTGCCAGGCAAAGGAAGGTCCGATACTATCAGAAGTATCCCATTACTTTTGTCACCTCGGTGTAACGTTACTGATGTGGTCTCCAGTCAAAAACAGGTTTGACGTAGCTCTCAATTCCATTCTAAGCAACCTAGTACCATTTGAACCTGCTTGCTGTATTCGTCTCTTTGTCTCCCTCTATTATTCCCCCCCCCCCCCCCTCCCATCATATTTCACACAACACACACACACACACACACACACACACACACACACATACTTCTCACCAGTACAAAATCTATGATACCTTGATGTCTCAGAACGTGTCCTATCAACCGATCCCTTCTTTTAGTCATATTATGCAACCAGTCCTTTTTTCCGAAATTCCTTCACCAAAGAAGACAAAGCAAAAATTCCAAAATTCGAATCAAGAACAGCTATCTCTGTGAGTAACTTAGAAATACACTCCTGGAAATAGAAATAAGAACACCGTGAATTCATTGTCCCAGGAAGGGGAAACTTTATTGACACATTTCTGGGGTCAGATACATCACATGATCACACTGACAGAACCACAGGCACACAGACACAGGCAACAGAGCATGCACAATGTCGGCACTAGTGCAGTGTATATCCACCTTTCGCAGCAATGCAGGCTGCTATTCTCCCATGGAGACGATCGTAGAGATGCTGGATGTAGTCCTGTGGAACGGCTTGCCATGCCATTTCCACCTGGCGCCTCAGATGGACCAGCGTTCGTGCTGGACGTGTAGACCGCGTGAGACGACGCTTCATCCAGTCCCAAACATGCTCAATGGGGGACAGATCTGGAGATCTTGCTGGCCAGGGTAGTTGACTTACACCTTCTAGAGCACGTTGGGTGGCACTGGATACATGCGGACGTGCATTGTCCTGTTGGAACAGCAAGTTCCCTTGCCGGTCTAGGAATGGTAGAACGATGGGTTCGATGACGGTTTGGATGTACCTTGCACTATTCATTGTCCCCTCGACGATCACCAGAGGTGTACGGCCAGTGTAGGAGATCGCTCTCCACACCATGACGCCGGGTGATGGCCCTGTGTGCCTCGGTCGTATGCAGTCCTGATTGTGGCGCTCACCTGCACGGCGCCAAACACGCATAGACCATCATTGGCACCAAGGCAGAAGCGACTCTCATCGCTGAAGACGACACGTCTCCATTCGTCCCTCCATTCACGCCTGTCGCGACACCACTGGAGGCGGGCTGCACGATGTTGGGGCGTGAGCGGAAGACGGCCTAACGGTGTGCGGGACCGTAGCCCAGCTTCATGGAGACGGTTGCGAATGGTCCTCGCCGATACCCCAGGAGCAACAGTGTCCCTAATTTGCTGGGAAGTGGCGGTGCGGTCCCCTACGGCACTGCGTAGGATCCTACGGTCTTGGCGTGCGTCCGTGCGTCGCTGCGGTCCGGTCCCAGGTCGACGAGCACGTGCACCTTCCGCCGACCACTGGCGACAACATCGATGTACTGTGGAGACCTCACGCCCCACGTGTTGAGCAATTCGGCGGTACGTCCACCCGGCCTCCCGCATGCCCACTATACGCCCTCGCACAAAGTCCGTCAACTGCACATACGCTTCACGTCCACGCTGTCGCGGCATGCTACCAGTGTTAAAGACTGCGATGGAGCTCCGTATGCCACGGCAAACTGGCTGACACTGACGGCGGCGGTGCACAAATGCTGCGCAGCTAGCGCCATTCGACGGCCAACACCGCGGTTCCTGGTGTGTCCGCTGTGCCGCGCGCGTGTGATCATTGCTTGTACAGCCCTCTCGCAGTGTCCGGAGCAAGTATGGTGGGTCTGACACACCGGTGTCAATGTGTTCTTTTTTCCATTTCCAGGAGTGTACAATAGAAGTGGAATGGGTGGCTTCGAGAGATAACATAGTGAAGGCAGCAGAGGACAAAGTAGACAAAAAGACGAGGGCTAGTATAAATCCTAGGATGACACAAGCGAAACTGAATTTAGTTGACGAAAGGAGAAAATATTAAAATGCAATAAATGAAGCAGGCGAAAAGCAGTACAAACGTCTCAAAAATGAGATCGAGAGGAAGTGCAAAATAGCTAAACAGGAATGGCTAGAGGGAAAGGAGCTTATATCACTAGGGGTAAGACAGATGCCGCCTACAGGAAAATTAAAGAGAGCTTTGGAGAAAAGAGAACCACGTGTATGAATATCAAGAGTTCAGATGGAAAACAAGTCATAAGCAAAGAAGGCAAAGGAGAAAGGTGGAAGGAGTATATAGAGGGTCTGTACAAAGGTGATGCACTTGAGGGCAGTATAATGGAAAAAGAAGAGGACATAGATGAAGCTGAAATCAGAGATATGATACGGCGTGAAGAATTTGTCACTGAAAGACCTAAGTCGAAACAAGGCTCAAGGAGTAGACAACATTCCGTTAGAACGGTTAAAGTGGCTCTGAACACTATGGGACTTAACTGCTTAAAAATGGCTCTGAGCACTATGGGACTTAACATCTGTGATCATCAGTCCCCTAGAATTTAAAACTAATTAAACCTAACTAACCTAAGGACATCACACACATCCATGCCCGAGGCAGGATTCGAACCTGCGACCGTAGCCGTCGCGCGGTTCCAGACTGTAGCTCCTAGAACCGCTCGGCCACCGCGGCCGGCTTTCCATTAGAACGACTGATAGCCTTGGGAGAGCCAGACACGCCAAAACTCTTCCATATGGTGACCAATATGTATGAAACAGATATGATAATGTCAGACTTCGAGTAGAATACAGTAATTCCAGTTCCAAAGAAAACAGGTGCTGACAGATGTGAAAATTACCGAACTATAAGTAATAAGTCACGGTTGCAAAATACTAGTACGAATTCTTTACAGACGAATGGTAAAACTGGCAGAAACAGACCCTGGGGAAGTCCAGTTTGGATACTGACCTACCAACTTATCTTAGAAGACAAGTTAAGGAAAGGCAAACCTACGTTTGTAGTGTCTTTGGACTTCGAGAAAGCTTTTGACATTGTTGATTGGAATACTCTCTTTCAAATTCTGAAGGTAGCAGGTGTAAAATACAGGGGGAGAAAGGCTAATTACAATTTGTACAGAAGTTAGATTGCAGTTATAAGAGCCGAGGGGCATGAAAGGGCAGCAGTGGTTGAGAAGGAAGGGAGACAGGGTTGTAACCAATCCCCCATGTTGTTCAATCTGTGTATTGAGCAAGCAGTAAAAGAAACAAAAGAGTAATTTGGGATAGGAATTAAAATCCAAGTAGAAGAAATAAAAATCTTGAGGTCTGCCGATGACATAGTAATTCTGTCAGAGACAGCTAAGGACTTGGAAGAGCAGTTGAACGGAATGGACGATAAACAGTTTAGACAAGAAGAGAATAGAAGCTTTTGAAATGTGGTGCTGCAGAAGGATGCTGAAGATTAGATGGGTAGATCACGTAAGTAATGAGGAGGCACTGAATAGAATTGGGGAAAAGAGGAATGTGTGCTACAAGTTGACTAGAAGAAGGGATCGGTTGGTAGGACACGTTCTGAGGCATCAAGGGATCGCAAATTTAGTATTGGAGGGAAGTATAGAGGGTAAAAATCGTAGAGGGTGACCAAGTGATGAATACACTAAACAGATTCGGAATAATGTAGGTTTTAGTAGTTACTCGGAGATGTAGAAGCTTGCACATGATAGAGTAGCATGGAGAGCTGCAGCAAACCAGTCTTAGGACTGAAGACCACAACAACAACAACAACAACAACAACAAAAGTACTAAACAGGACAACACTTCCTTGCTTCGGTAACTATATAAAACTTTTAGCACTCGATTATCATGCCCCCATGCTTTCGTGATGAATGAATTTGATTTAGCAGATATTTGTTTGCCTTTAAGTTTAAGAAGTCATGAAATTCCGAACAACTGTGTTTCAAATTAATTTTATGCTTCAATATTTCTTTCAAAGTCCCTTCTTTAAGTTTTTCTCAGATGTCCATATCTTGTAAATCAAAGAAAAGATACGCTCGACGGCTGCATTTGTATGGTGAAGACATAACACAATTTCCACACTCTTAGAAATATTTTCATAGGATTTTGTTTGGATGTGAACACTTTTACCCAACACATATCAGTGATAGTTTTTTCTGCACTCCATTTCTCTGTGTGCGGAGGTGTGACAAATAGTAACACAGTCTTATGATTAACACAGTCATTATGATTAATTTTCCAGTGTTCTAGCACATTTATTAGAGACCATAGCACTTTTGTACGCCATCCCGTGTAGGTACATAGTTCAATGGAACCAGTATGAAATCAGAAAAGACAATAAAACGATCAATCCATTTCTGAATGTATTGGCGCAGTTGGTTGCCGTCCAAACAAAGTGAATGAAGTACCTGTTAGTTTGTGCTATGCGTCCTACTACTTTCTGGACTACGATACAAGGATGCCCACAGGAACGTGCACAGATAGGAGAAGTGGTGTGATGAAGATGATTTCCTTCCTCCTCTGTGTAGGACAACACGCCACTGAACAAACGACTGTTCTTTTTCCGGACAGAACGTACTACCCAATAGCCAAGATGAACGCAGTGAAGGCTATGAGCCCGAGTGGCGCATTAGCTGCTTCGCGACGGCCCGAACAATGTGCTGGACTTCTTGAACCAGCTGCATGTACGGCATACAGGGATTGTATGCAACCCGAAGTACCAACAATATTTTTCTGATGTCCTGGAGAGTGCGTTACGAGGTCCTCAGCGCAGCTGGAACGCCCCGGGTGTGTGAAGCTGATGCTGAACACGATGAAGAGGCATACAGTGACTATGATGGAACGGTTAGCTCCTTCCGTTCTGCGGAGACAGAAGCGTCGGAGGGGGGCTGCACTTATACCCACCCACCAGCGGAGATTTTGTTTCCTTTCCTCTCTCACTTCTGCTTAGTTATTCGTGTACAAGTATCACCTAAAAAGAAAAAAGTTAATTGAGGTGACCATTCGCCATAAGAGATGGGATATCCAGGTTCGAGTTCCAGTCCGGACAAATGTTCTCATGTCAGTAGTACATCTACCTAAGGCCTGTATTACACTATCATATTTCTTTGACAAAGAAATATAATCAAATATTAGTCAAATTTCTTAGACGTGGCGCTAAAATGAGGTATTACGCTACCGTCACATTTTTCGTCAAATTTCAAGATGGCTGATAACTAGTTTTTATGTTGGTGCAGTTGCTAGTGCCGCAATTGCATTACTTGTGTATTTGGAAGAAAAGCGGCGGAGAAAAAGGAAACGTCCTTGGATGAAGCCTTAGGTATTACATCGAGATAATAAAAGCATTCAGCAAAATTTGTTACGAGGGTTGCAAGTGGAGGAAGTCAAGTCTTAATATATAAATTACTTATGAATGGATGAGACTGTATTCCAGTATATGCTCACTAAAGTGGCTTAACGTACTACAAAACAGAAGACTCTCTTGAGAAATGCTATATCTGCAGAAGACAGACAAACTGTGACACTGCAATTACTTGATACACGTGAGAGCGACTCTAGTTTACAACACGGCACGAGAATATCAAATTGCACATTAACCAAAATAATTCCAGAAATTGTGAAGCGATGTATAAAGCACTGAAGGGGCAATGTGTGAAGGTAAACAAATGTTTAGTAGACTATATGGGCAATAAGAACTATTTTCAATATTGATTAATGTAATTATTTCCCCCCATGAACCATGGACCTTGCCGTTGGTGGGGAGGCTTGCGTGCCTCAGCGACACAGATGGCCGTACCGTAGGTGCAACCACAACGGAGTGGTATCTGTTGAGAGGCCAGTCAAACGTGTGGTTCCTGAAAAGGGGCAGCAGCCTTTTCAGCAGTTGCAGGGGCAACAGTCTGGATGATTGACTGATATGGCCTTGTAACATTAACCAAAACGGCCTTGCTGTGCTGGTACTGCGAACGGCTGAAAGCAAAGGGAAACTACAGCCGTAATTTTTCCTGAGGGCATGCAGCTTTACTGAATGGTTAAATGATGATGGCGTCCTCTTGGGTAAAATATTCTGGAGGTAAAATAGTCCCCCATTCGGATCTCCGGACAAGCACTACTCAGGAGGACGTCGTTATCAGGAGAAAGAAAACTGGCGTTCTACGGATCGGAGCGTGGAATATCAGATCCCTTAATCGGGTAGGTAGGTTAGAAAATTTAGAAAGGGAAATGGATAGGTTAAAGTTAGATATTGTGGGAATTAGTGAAGTTCGGTGGCAGGAGGAACAAGACTTCTGGTCAGGTGACTACAGGGTTATAAACACAAAATCAAATAGGGGTAATGCAGGAGTAGGTTTAATAATGAATAGGAAAATTGGAATCCGGGTAAGCTACTACAAACAGCATAGTGAACGCATTATTGTGGCCAAGATAGATACGAAGCCCACACCTACTACAGTAGTACAAGTTTATATGCCAACTAGCTCTGCAGGTGATGAAGAAATTGATGAAATGTATCATGAGATAAAACAAATTATTCAGGTAGTGAAGGGAGACGAAAATTTAATAGTCATGGGTGACTGGAATTCGTCAGTAGGAAAAGGGAGAGAAGGAAACATAGTAGGTGAATATGGATTGGGGGGAAGAAATGAAAGAGGAAGCCGTCTGGTAGAATTATGCACAGAGCATAACTTAATCATAGCTAATACTTGGTTCAAGAATCATAAAAGAAGGTTGTATACATGGAAGAATCCTGGAGATACTAAAAGGTATCAGATAGATTACATAATGGTAAGACAGAGATTTAGGAACCAAGTTTTAAATTGTAAGACATTTCCAGGGGCAGATGTGGACTCTGACCACAATCTATTGGTTATGAACTGTACATTAAAACTGAAGAAACTACAAAAATGTGCTAAATTAAGGAGATGGGACCTGGATAGACTGAAAGAACCAGAGGTTGTAGAGTGTTTCAGGGAGAGCATAAGGGAATAATTGACAGGAATGGGGGAAAGAAATATAGTAGAAGAAGAATGTGTAGCTTTGAGGGATAAAGTAGTGAAGGCAGCAGAGGATAAAGTAGGTAAAAAGACGATGGCTAATAGAAATCCTTGGGTAACAGAAGAAATATTGAATTTAATTCATGAAAGGAGAAAGTATAAAAACGCAGTAAACGAAGCAGGCAAAAAGGAATACAAACGTCTCAAAAATGAGATCGACAGGCAGTGCAAAATGGCTAAGCAGGGATGGCTAGAGGACAAATGTAAGGATGTAGAAGCTTATCTCACTAGGGGTAATATAGATACTGCCTACAGGAAAATTAAAGAGCCCTTTGGAGAGAAGAGAACAATTTGTATGAATATCAAGAGCTCAGATGGAAACCCAGTTCTAAGCAAAGAAGGGGAGGCGGAAAGGTGGAAGGAGTATATAGAGGGTTTATACATGGACAACGTACTTGAGGAGAATATTATGGAAATGGAAGAGGATGTAGATGAAGACGCAATGGGAGATAAGATACTGCGTGAAGAGTTTGACCGGGCACTGAAAGACCTGAGTCGAAACAAGGCCCCGGGAGTAGACAACATTCCATTAGAACTACTGACGGCCTTGGGAGAGCCAGTCATGACAAAACTCTACCATCTGGTGAGTAAGATGTATGAGACAGGCGAAATACCCTCAGACTTGAGGAAGAATATAATAATTCCAATCCCAAAGAAAGTAGGTGTTGACAGATGTGAAAATTAGCGAACTATCAGTTTAATAAGTCACAGCTGCAAAATACTAACGCGAATTCTTTACAGACGAATGGAAAAACTGGTAGAAGCGGATCTCGGGGAAGATCAGTTTGAATTCCGTAGAAAAGGCAAACCTACGTTTCTAGCATTTGTAGACTTAGAGAAAGCTTTTGACAATGTTAACTGGAATTCTTTCAAATTCTGAAGGTGGCAGTGGTAAAATATAGGGAGGGTAAGGCTATTTACAATTTGTACAGAAACCAGATGGCAGTTATAAGAGTCGAGGGGCATGAAAGGGAAGCAGTGGTTGGGAAGGGAGTGAGACAGGGTTGTAGCCTCTCCCCGATGTTATTCAATCTGTATGTTGAACAAGCAGTAAAGGAAACAAAAGAAAAATTCGGAGTAGGTATTAAAATTCATGGAGAAGAAATAAAAACGTTGAGGTTCGCCGATGACATTGTAATTCTGTCAGAGACAGCAAATGACTTGGAAGAGCAGTTGAACGGAATGGACAGTGTCTTGAAAGGAGGATATAAGATGAACATCAACAAAAGCAAAACGAGGATAATGGAATGCAGTCAAATTAAATCGGGCGATGCTGAGAGAATTAGATTAGGAAATGAGACACTTAAAGTAGTAAAGGAGTTTTGCTATTTAGGGAGTAAAATAACTGATGATGGTCAAAGTAGAGAGGGTATAAAATGTAGACTGGCAATGGCAATGAAATCGTTTCTGAAGAAGAGAAATTTGTTAACATCGAGTACAGATTTAAGTGTCAGGAAGTCGTTTCTGAAAGTATTTGTATGGAGTGTAGCCTTGTATGGAAGTGAAACATGGACGATAACTAGTTTGGACAAGAAGAGAATAGAAGCTTTCGAAATGTGATACTACAGAAGAATGCTGAAGATTAGATGGGTAGATCACATAACTAATGAGGAGGTATTGAATAGAATTGGGGAGAAGAGGAGTTTGTGGCACAACTTGACAAAAAGAAGGGACCGGTTGGTAGGACATGTTTTGGTGCATCAAGGGATCACAAATTTGGCATTGGAGGGCAGCGTGGAGGGTAAAAATCGTAGAGGGAGACCAAGAGATGAATACACTAAGCAGATTCAGAAGGATGTAGGTTGCAGTAAGTACTGGGAGATGAAGAAGCTTGCAGAGGATAGAGTAGCATGGAGAGCTGCATCAAACCAGTCTCAGGACTGAAGACCACAACAACAGCACAATGTAATTATTGGAATTAGTGTTCCAACAACTACAAAATTAACAAAAAGTACGAAACAAATGAAGCGCTTTTTAATTTGTGGCATCTAGAGTTCAAAAATAGGCAAAGCAGGATGGAAAGTTAAGAAAGATTTCTTTTATTTTAGAGTGTGACCAAATCCTCTATTCCGGATTGTTAAAATGCTGTATTTCGTTGGCGTGAGCCTTATAAGACGTACATGTATGTCTAAAAGAACAGACACGTGATGATCCATAGCTGTGAGAAATATTTTGAAAGTAATTCGCTAACTGCGAATTTCTTGACACCAGCTGTATACCGCTAAACAAATCTAGCTCGGTAACATCGATCTCAGCGCAAGTATTATTGAAGACCTCGAACACATCATCAAGTGGTCCATTTGAACGCATTTCATAATACGGCGGGTCGTTGTATTTTTCATTAGGTATACGATATGAAGTAAAATATGAATACTTTTACAGTGTTCGAAACATAGAAATTTATACTTTGAAATCTCACATGACCGAGAATTTGTTTTTATTTCTAAAATCCAAAACATTTAGGAGTTGCGTCAGAAGTGTCTGGGGCCAAGGCGAGTAGACTCCACAAATCGGAACTGTCCCGGCCAATTCGGGATGTCTGGTGACTTCACTAGACTAACTTTTACACAAAGCTCCTCAATTACTAACGTGTTTATTCAAGACATTGAAGGTTATATTTCAGGTGATGGGATGTGCATAGTTTTCCATGCTACGGCGATTTCAATTGTGGAACCGCAGAAATTCTAAAGGTATGACTCGATTTTTTTGTGGTAGCTTTTTTCCCATTTGACACTTCAAGTCTGGACTGACTCAAACGAAGTCATTTTCCTTTGCTCACAGATTATGTGACCATTCCACGGTCAGAGCCAATTTCCATGCCGTGCAACGTTTTGGGCCGGCTGGTGTGGCCGAGCGGTTCTAGGTGCTTCAATCTGGAACCGCGCGACCGCTACGGTCGCAGGATCGAATCCTGCCTCGAGCATGGATGTGTGTGATGTCCTTAGGTTAGTTAGGTTTAAGAAGTTTTACGTTCTAGGGGACTGATGACCTCAGATGTTTAGTCCCATAGTACTCAGAGCCATTTGAACCATTTTGCAACGTTTTGTGAAAGAACGTTGGGTATAAGTCGCGTCCGCCTCGTTACTAAACGTTATCTGACGCTGGTATCAGTGAGCTGCAGGATTCAGCTCCCATTTGCGCTTGTTTGTGTTTGTTTAGCCTTATCTACGGACAACTACAGCAGCAGGTTCCTAAGAGCGCCAGAAACCATGTTTTCTCGCAGTTGTTGGTTTGTAGCGTATGGAGTAGTGTAATTTAAATATGGTGCGTTAGTTGATTTTGTCGAATTGCATAAAGCAAGTAAAATCCGACGCTTTTTTTCTTTATTAATTTACATTTCAGAAGTGGGTTTCAAATTCGGTGAGAAACGATTTTGATGATAAAGATTCGCTGACTGCACTGCGTTGTTTCTGAAACTGTGGAAGAACTCCGGGACCTGTCTGAATTAAATAGGTTTTCTACTAAGCACAAAATATAGACTGTGGAGAAAAACCAAACAGAGACGTAATAAGTGTGCAGAAGTGTAAATGAGATCAGTGTGACAAACTTAGCACGTACAAGACGAAGTTGAAGTAATTAAGTTACCCCTGAAGCAAAACAACCCATGACAAACGAAACACGTAAGAGACATGAGGCAGATTAGCACAGACAAAAAGTGCATTCGCCGCCAAAAGACTTCTTCTGGTATCAAATACAAGGCCTTCCTTTAAGACAGTAATATCAAGTATGTGTATCTCGATCACAGCGCCTTTTAAATTTTATTTGTGTTGTATTTATTCCCCACGCCCCGGTTCCCGGGTTCGATTCCCGGCGGGGTCAGGGATTTTCTCTGCCTCGTGATGGCTGGGTGTTGTGTGATGTCCTTAGGTTAGTTAGGTTTAAGTAGTTCTAAGTTCTAGGGGACTGATGACCATAGCTGTTAAGTCCAATAGTGCTCAGAGCCATTTGTATTTATTCAACGCCAATGGCCTTGCTGCAGTGGTAACAACTGTTCCCGTCAGATCCCCGACCTTATGCGCTGTTGGTCTGGGCTAGCACTTGGATGGGTGATCATCCGGTCTGCCGAGCGCTGTTCAAAAAATGGTTCAAATGGCTCTGAGCGGTATGGGACTTAACATCTGTGGTTATCAGTCCCCTAGAACTTAGAACTACTTAAACCTAACTAACATAAGGACATCTCACACATCCATGCCCGAGGCAGAATTCGAACCTGCGACCGTAGTGGTCGCGCGGTTCCTGACTGAGCGCCTAGAACCGCTAGACCACCGAGGCCGCCGAGCGCTGTTGGCAAGCACGGTGCACTCAGCCCTTGTGAGGCAAACTGAGGAGCTACTTGTTTGAGAAGTAGCGGATTCCGTCTCGTAACCTGACATACGTCCAGAAGAGCGGTGTACTAACCATATGCGCCTCCATATCCACATCCGGTGACGCGTGTGATGTGAGGACGACACGGTGGCCGGTCGGTACCGTTGGGCCTTCCAAGCCCTGTTCGGACAGAGATTTGTTTCGTATTTATTCAACACTGACCATACAATATGCAACGATTATAACTGACAGAATAAGCTTAACTATGTGGATAGTACCATACTAGAAATACACTATACTTACTGTGGTTTCACGTGGTTTGAGTCTACTTATGCGTATACAGGTTCTGAGTTTAAAAAGTATACAAAGCTGTCTGCATAGAGAAATATAAGTTACTAATTTTCAAAAAATTAAAAATTAAAATAAAATATATTTACAGTACATTATTCTAACTGGGCTGTCTCCGTAAAATTACTTGACTCAAGTGGACTTACAGTGCATTAACTTTCAGATTTTACTTATTTACATCGAATCTGTGGAGTAGCGAGGTCCGGTAACACTTGTATGCATGTGCCGTCTTCAGTTAGGAATACAACACATTTTTTGTCTAAAAACAGGTTGATTTCATTCAGGATTCAATTCACCATATTATTCCACACTCTTTTCTCTACTAAAACCTATTTTGCAACAAAATTTCCATTCAACGTGACAGCCTTACGTCACCTTACTGGAAAGGCCTGTTTGCCTGCATGGTTCCGCTCTACTAGTCGGAGTTGGAGCCAACGTCTTGCCACATCACTAATCTCCCCGTAATCCACGTACTGCTTCTTGTGGAGTGCATCCTTCATTGGGCCAAACAGACGGCAGTCAGAAGGTGCGAGATCTGAGATGTAGGGTAGATGAGGAAGAAGAGTCAAATGAAGTTTTGCGCGCTCCTCTCGGGTGCATAGACTTGTGTGGGGCCTTGCATTGTTCGTTTGAATCTTTGTGGCAACGAACGCGCTGAAGTCTTTTCTTCTATTTCCTGAGGGTTGCACAATACACTAGAGTTAACCGTTGCACCATGTGGTAGGACATAAAAACAGAATAACCCCTTCAGAGTACCAGAAGGCCGTCGCTGTGACTTCGCCAGCTTAGGGAACGGCTTTGAACTTTTCTTCGGAGGTGAGGTGGAGTGGTGCCACTCAGTGGGTCGCCGTTTGGTTTACAGTTGAAGTGATGAACCCATATTTCGTCGCCTAAGAGGTTGTTCGCCAAAAAATTGTTCTGACCAGTCTCCTAAAGCGCAAGCAATTCACCCAACTGTGCCACACACCGGCTTAAGGCCGGTTCCCACTAGGGCTGCCGCGCGTCGAAACCGCGTCAGCGGCACGGCGCGGCGGGCTTTACGTCGCAGTTTGGCCATGTCGAACCGCTTCCGCTGCCGCGTGCCGCGCTCCAGGTGCGCGCCGCCAATCACAGAACGCGCTGAGCGTGACGTCAGGTACGGAACCCCGGGCCACGCGAACTTTCGCCGAACCGCTGGCGCGGACGCGGCGGCAACTATGAAATACTTATCATCCGATTCCAAGGAAACTATTCGCTAGAAAAATTTGATTCTTGGGCATGTTACAGCCTGATGTCTTCTCTCGATAAAGGACCGAATTTCTTTCCGTTATTCGTGGTGGTTACTTGCTGAATCGCATTTACGTAAACCTTTACACGAAATTTTAATGAGTGTGCAGAGGTAAAAGCGCATTGTGTGGACTTTGCGTACAGTTCATTTTAGGTAATACATTATTGCGTGTGAAATTTAGTCATCATATCGAAATTGTTTTTAAAGCTGAGAGCAGATCGATAGCTGTCACCGTTCTCGAGATATTGAATGATATGTCGGCGGACGGGCTGTGCCGTGACCGCGCGCGGGTCGTTCGAGACGCGACCGATACTTCGTCCTGCTCATCGTAAACCATGTGGTTGTATCAGCCGCAAATTTCGTAAACGGTTCAAGAAATCGAAACGTGTTTTTTTTTTTTTTTTTTTTTTTTTTTTTTTTTTTTTTTTTTTTTTTTGCAAACGGTAACTTGTGAAAAGCTATGTATTTTGTCGCATGATAAATATCCTAAATCTGTTTATCTACCGAGATATGAAAGAAACTACAGTTTTTCAGAAGGGATAGCTGAATTTTTTTAAACAGTATTTAATAGCATGTGGAATGAGAAGTTAAACCGAAACTAATTTGCTGGTATATCATAAGATGTAATTTACTAAATATCTAGAGCTACTGATAATTTCCTTTGCTAAGTAACAAACTCTTTTTTCTTTATCCAGTGTACTTTACTGATTCAAGACGCGTTTCGCCTTTTACTTTAAGGCATATTCGGTGGAATCTAGAATGATTCAGTTTTGTTTTGATATGTGCTACTTGCAGATTATAAAACAGTTCACATCTTTTTTTTTACGTGAATGGGTGATTTTTTTTACAGTGAATCGAGTTTTTTGCGGACATATACGTTTCCCCTCACCTGGTCACATGCTGGAGGCTGAACTAAAACTTACATTATGGAACATAAGCACATTTTCATGTTCGCTCTTTTTTCTTCTGTCACTAGCAGTAGACGTTTTATCAAAACTCTGATTTGAAGTCGTAACTACAGTGTATTCACCTCATGTCCCTTCCTGTCTGGTTTGTTTATGTACATGTTGCCAAACTGCAGAATTATATGCTGAAAACTAATGTTTGTTTATTTTTGTTCTCCTTATATCTGTATGTGTGTGTGGCTAGCTAGTGATAGTTATAGAAAGTTGAAAGTGAATCCAGTAGGTCAGACAGTGGTTGAAAGATTTGGTGTTCAGCTGATTTCAGTTTTGGTTTAAATGTTTTGCGGAGGAGTGCATGGAAGAGTAAATTCACTGCTTGCATTAACAGATAAAATAGTAGAATAGTATTTGAACAGATGACTATTATCAGAATAGTATCACCCAATCCCTTTGTCCTCACTCTTTGACGCCCCATAAAATGTCCTGTCAACTAACCTCTATTGTTGTCAAAGTTGTGCCGTAAAATTGTCTTCCTCTATTTAATTCCGTACCTCTTATTTAGTCACACGATCCTCGTATCTAATCTTCAGCATTCTTTTGAAAGCGTCCATTGTCTTCTTGGCAGAACTGTTCATCGTCCACGTTTCACTTACATACAAGGCTGCACTCCACACAAATACCTTTGTAAAACAGTATCCAACCATTAGAATTTATATTCGGTGTGAACAAATTTTCTTTTTCAGAACGCTTTTCTTGCTACTGACAGTCTTCAGACAGGTTTGCGTCTGCACCAGGAAATGCCTTACAATTTAAAATCTGGTTTCGAAAACTGTTCAAAATATATATTATTCTTTCGTGATTCTTAAGCAAGGTGCTGGCGATGATTACATTATGCTCTGTGGGAAATTCTATCAGGTGGCTTCCACTTTCATCCCTTCCACCTAGCCTTTGTGTTCTTACTGTTTTCGTGTAGCTGCTACCATATCAGATTTTAAATTTTTGTCTCACTTAACTATCTGATAATCTCTTTTGTCGTACATTGTTTCAATGTGTTAGGAGATAGTGAACAATCGTGAACGGTAGTCATGAAATCAGTTTATGGTCAAATGAGAAAACATGAATAATGAAATATGTGAAACAGTACATTGTACAGAAAATGAAAAATTGGTATGTCTTCACCCAACTTCGTCTTTCCTTCATGTAGGTGTAAAATATAGTTAATCAAACGCACCGGGCTGTTTCAGTGGGTCCCGCGCCGTACCTCAGTGGCTGTCCGTCATTGGCTACCGCTAGCGTCTGCCGCTTCCAGAAGGGAACGCCAATTCCGCGGGCCGCCGCGTCAAAGCGGAAAACGTTTGCCGCTGCCGTTGCCGCACGCCCGCTGCCGCGCTGTAGTGGAAACCGGCCTTTAGAGTATCCCAACTGCTGGACGACTCTGTCGACACTACCAACAGAGATGTCCAGTTGAGCAGCAAACTGTTTGATTGAGATATATCTATCCCTCAGGTGAGAATGTCCGCGTGTTCCAACATAGCTGAAGTCACAGTTGTGTGCAGTAGTCCATCACGTGAGAGATCGAACAGGTCTGCATTATTTTGTTGCAGTGATGACAGACGCCTCACCCAACAGTTCACTGTTCTTTCGTTCACTGCCGGGTCGCCAGAGATATTCTGCGAGCGTCTATGAATATCTGTGAAGCTCTGGTTTTCCGCCAAAAGACACTCAATGGGAGATCCATCCTCGGAACACACCTCCATTACAGACACCATTTTGAAGGCTACTTATAGAGCCGCCATCTATTGGTACTTCATGAAACTGCAAGGGCTGAAGCAGGAATATTCTATGATGCCCTACAACAAATTTCGCCTTCTTTTCAACTGAAACTGGCTCAGGAAAAAATGTGTTTAATTACTCATTGCACGACCCTCATAGGTAGTCATTATTTCTCACACTATTATTTAATTTTATGATATTCTGTTAGCTTACTTTTTAACAATCAGGCGTACTAGTTTCACTGTTGGTCCTCCTGGTTGCCGCCTGTTCAGTATCGCCATCGCAACAGTGGGGGTGAAGTTGATGTTAGAAGGAGATTCGCAGTTTCTGTCAAAGATAATCACTGCTGATGAAACTTGGCTGCATCATTTTGATCCTGAGAGCAAACTGCAACGCTCAGTGTGAAGACCTTCACCGCCAATCCCCAAAAGCCGGCCGGGGTGGCCGAGCGGTTCTAGGCGCTTCAGTCTGGAATTGCGCGACCGCTACGTCGCAGATTCGAATCCTGCCTCAGGCATGGATGTGTGTGATGTCCTTAGGTTAGTTAGGTTTAAGTGGTTCTAGGTGACTGATGAGCTCAGATGTTAAGTCCCATAGTGTTCAGGGTCATTTGAACCATTTGAATCCCCAAAAAAACACATAATTACTTCTGATGGGAATGTTGCGGTCATCTCATTTTTTGATATTTGTGGAGTGATTTATCAGCTTGCTGTACCTGCACACACATCAATTAAATGGAAAACGCTACAGAGATGTCCTGAAACTTTGCAAGTCCATATCAGGTGCAAAAGACCAGATTTCTGCGTAAAAGGCTGGATTCTGCACCACGATAATGCACGACCGCATATTGCAAATGTTGTTACTGAATATCTCGTGAAAATCAATGTGAAGTGCATCCCTTACCCTCCCAATAGTCTGGATCTAGTACTGTGTTACTTTTTTCTATTCCCTAACCCAAAGAAACATTTCTGTGGAAGGCATTTTTCGTTACCAGAGGCAGTAGTGAAAGCTGCAGAGGCGATTCTGAATGACCTTTCAGAAGAGTCGTTTCCAGAGTGTCTTTGCAGGATAAAAGAAATGCTGGGACAAAGGAATCAGATACAGAGGAGACTATTTTGAGAAGGAACGTCAAAATGTTGAGGGTGAATAAAGGTATGTTGTCAAAAAAATTACTATTGTTCGTTATTGAACAGCCCTCGTACTATTCGGATCAGCCTCGTGAGTTTCATCTGTATCAAAACTTCTAGAAAAAGCATGTTTATTAAATGTGAATGTGTGGAGTAACATCTGTATTCCAGTCTCATATGAATGATGGACATCACATGATGTTTACATAGATTCACTAGGTCGAACTATGGTCGCAGAGAGCTATCCAGTTGTGTGATCTGAGAGGTTTCTGCCCTTACATTGCCGAGATTCATGGCATTCATGGTTCCAGTTATGGTGATCAGTTTTCTTGATCGTAGATTTGAAATCGGTATGAGAGGTTGGTGTTTGACAGAATCGTTATTTGGTAATATTATTCTGTGCTGAGGGGTAGATTATTTGGTTACGAAAAAGTCCATGATGTACCTTCATCCATAGCAAATGCTATTTTTCTTTGCATCTGCGATGGTCTTCAGTACATCAAAAATTTATGTGTTAGTCTGCTTGTCCAATTTTGGACTTTAATAATTTCTGCAAAACACTGTGTAGTCTGTGATTATCAATACGAGCTAGAATGTCTGTATGGTATAGCAACAGGCTTCCCTTATGTCTAATGTTCTGCTGTGTAGATAATGGTTTCAGGTGGAAGTGCAATCTTTTGGTAGGTGGTATTAGGAGTACTCTCTCTTCTGTTCTGCTTTAGAGCCCTCTTTATATATACAAGAGCACTTTGGCCAGTGTCACACAGTAAATTTTCTGTTTCCAAATAAATGTCTTTCCCATTTCTTTAATCACATGGCAAGTATGAAACAGGGTCTGTATTAAAGACGATCTCAAACAAATACAGAAATTTAGTGTTCTGTAGGCGTTTTGATAATAGACCAAGCCATTCCTCGTGGCTTCTTACCAACAGAGGAGTTCGGTTTGTGCTAGTCTGTGAGGACTTGCGTTAATCCCCAGAACACCAGGAGCTAGGTGGCTCACCCTGTAATGGAGAACTTCTAGTTTCTGTAAAGTAGATTTCGATGTGTTGCCATGTACGACGTTCCCTAATCGAAGACAGAGCGTTTCAAGAGTATGATGGATGTGCCACGTTCAGGCCAATGATTTATGACCTGTCATCCTTCTCCACCTTTTATCAGTGAGTCATGTCCCCTCTCCGATCCTCCTCCGCCACCTCATCCCTTTAGGCTGCTTGGGCTCTTATTCAGTGTTTATTTGATATCTAATTGATTGCCCAATTAGGAGTTCCATTTTCCTTATCAATATAATTTATTACCCAATACAGATAATTAATGAGAAATATGGCGTCCAGTATGGCAGACACCAAGATATCAGAATCAAACATGGTTGCCCAAAGTAAGTCTGCTACTATGGTGTCCCAGAGGATGTAGCCCAGTGTAAGATTCATGAAATTTTTTTTTAAAATCCAAGTGAGGTAGCTTGCATATTGCATTGCTTATTCATTTAAAACATTTGGGAATGTTTCTGGATCCTTCCAGACATGTATGTAGCAGCAGTACATTAAAAAAAACGTGCTAAAGCTTATGCAAAGGATTGTAGAGGCTATGTCAAATATAAAACGACATGAAATTCAATAAATGCAGGATAATTTACTGGTTAAAACGATTACTGACTTGTTACAGTGCACTATTTGAAAATTATAATTTTGAACACTGTTAAACAAGAACTAGAAACTCCATATTTACCTCAAAAACGTAGCCGATGTAATGAGCTCACCAACCACTTGTGATCGCAGGAGACAACATTAATGAACCCATGTATGCCAAGTGAGCCAGTGTGGTCTGTGGTCTGCTGGCGTATATCAGCATGCTACTGGCAGCTATAACTCCTAGCTTATCTCTATCAGACACCTTGCATGTCCGAGTGTTTCTTCACTAACTGAAGGGGTCATCTCACAAGCCATGGCAGAGATATAGAAAATACATACCAGGCATCTAGACATTATAGTATCGAGACACTTTGCCCTTCAGGTATCTGGAGATCAAAAGGTCTAGACTTTCAAGGCCAATAGTATAACCTTCAGTAGTCTGGAGGTCATATGTTCTGGACATTCAAGGCCAGCAGCCAGAAATGCCTGCATCCTCCCCCCTCCCCTCTAGGTCTCTTCTCTTACTGGTTGGAAAAATGGTGGGCTTTTATCCTTCTGGCTAAATGCATAGAATTTGACCAACCCACACAAGGTAGATGGGTAGTTTTCCTCCATTCCTCTCCCCATCCCTCTGCTGTACACAGTTCACAGCCTCACTAGTTGAATTCACTACAGTATCAATCAGACTGTCTGATGTGAAATGTGCATATGGCAATCTCTCTGGGAAGAGTGATAAGGAGCCTAGATGTCCACATCTTGATAATAACATTTCATGTAGGTATCAAAACATTGTATGTTCATGTTTGTTCTTTTGTAGGCGTGATTTAACGAATTTTTTGGTGTTACAGATGACGGAACATCATCACCACTGATGGGTGATGATATGATAACCCTCATTTTGGAGATTACTCGTAATCCAGTGGCAGGTGGCTGGTTTGGGATGGCTGAACCACTGCCATGACTATACTCATAAATACGTATCTCTATATATGTGCTGACAAAATTATTCACAATTTTGAATGATGTAAGTCAGATAGACGTGCATGAAAGCACTGTCCCCAACCTGAATTATGTCAGTCCACTGAGTGTGAAAGCATTATGCTCCCAGGACATAAGCTCTATACCTAACCCAAATGAGGCCAGTCCACTGGGTGTGCACCAGTTGCATAATATGATATATGTAAGTAACATGGCTCACTCTAAATATGCAGGTGTTTGTATCTTACCCTCTCCCTTAAAAGCCACATCACACACACTTGATATGTATATGTCACATTTTTTTTATTTTTTTAGAAATACTAAGCCAATTTTCATGAACACCACAAGGCTGGCAGTATGTGTTGGGAATATGAGGTGTATGTAGGGTGACCATATTTTCTTCTGACAAAAGTGGGACTTTCATTCATTTTCTTGGCCAATAAGTGGGACAATTTTTATTTCTAGTTAAATATCACTTTTAATGCTAACATTTCTTCTTCCTCTGCAAATATAATCTTCACTGATATTTGTGTGTGTGTGTGTGTGTGTGTGTGTGTGTGTGTGTGTGTGTGTGTGTGTGTGTGTGTACAAAACCAAACAAGGAATGGAAAGATTGGAAAGAAGTACATTTCACATTTTCAGAAATTTACTTATTAAGAAATGTAACATTTATAACACAGAATGTTGAAAGACATACAGTAACAATCACTACAAAAAAAGTTCTTAGTGAACACAAGGAATTTATGGTTTTGTGGATTCCCATTTTGTGGATTCCACAATGCAATCATATTTCTTCACAGATGAAATTTCATTCAGCAACTAAGGTTCGCCTAATAGGTATGAATAGAAGTCAGTGCAATTGTATTTACTGAAGTTTAAACACGTCAGTAAAATACACTTAACACTTCTCACTGTAAATCTATTCCTCTCATCTGTCCACTGTGATGATACTAAACTGAAAACTCTTTCAACATTTGCATTGTGGGTAGGGAGTGAAAATAAGTACTGTGCTATATTAAGTGATTCTCTGAACTGTTCATTACAGTGGCAAGATCTGAAAAACCTACACCATTTTTCATGTGTCATCAACTGATTCCAATGTTCACTGTCTGTTTCCACTTGTTATCTTACAAATGACTGTATATGAACTATTTCGTCAAATAAGAGGCTGTCATTTACTAGAATGCCCTTTTCATTTAGCCACATTAAAGTATTTTCAACTACTGACCATTCTGGTGGTTCTGTGAGCATCATCCATGAGAATACAGAGAACTCAGCTATTCCCTGTAACCATGAGGATAAATAGTCTACTGAAGCATCATAAAACATTGATGTTTCCTTGAATTTAGACTTGTCAAAGCTTTATTTAAGACTGCTAATACTTCACATATGTAATTATTCTGTTTCTCAATGCTCAGAATGGATTGTTGGAAAACACCCATTTGTGAATGTACAAAAAGTAAATAACATTCATTTATAGGATCACTGAAAAACTCTTTTAAGATTGCAGGGCACTTTGAGTTAGACTGTGACAAAAAGTAAGATTTCAAAGGTTCATACTTTTTCAAGATCATTTCTATGGCTGGCAAAAATGAAAGTCACCTTGTTTTGGGAAAGGAAAGTAAATTTTTGTAAGTGACACCAACAAATTCACAGAATTTAGTGAGTTCTGCAACACGAATAGAAAAAATATGAAAATGGTTGTACAACTTCATGACAATGCAGTCAATGTCAACAGGTAAAACATCACAAGCACTTTGAAGTATGTTATGAACAACATGTGCTGGACAACCTATGCCAAGAATGTTAGAGTTTTTTAATTTTTCTTTCAGATGTGTGAAAACATTGTTATCCTCTCTCTTCATTAACCCCCCAAAATTACAGTTAGTATTGTCTGCACCCAATGCAAAACACTTTGAGATGATACTGAATGACTGTATAACATGAGAAAGATAATTGGAAATTGTTTCGGATTTTTTATTCTGCAATTCATCAAGATCAAGCAATTTCGTCTGCAGTCCACCCTCACTTACAGAAAAATACTGAACTATCACAGGAGAAAGTTTCTGATGGCTATTGTTGCTAGCATCAGTAGATATGGAAAAGTATTTTGCACTGTTTACAGCAGCTGTTACCTGTTTCTGTGAATGGAGAGCCATAACATTGTTGATAATTGCTTCACACTTTGTTCTTCTACATGAAACATTTTCTGCAATCTTAGAATCAGGAATTTCTTTTTTTGTTTCGTTGAACACTGCAGTCATTAGAACGATAGCTTTGGTGGTGTTTTAACAACATGGAATGAAGGGTTCCTTCTGCTGCAGCTACATTTTTCTGTCCCTGTGTATTTGAAGTTACAAAATATCTCGTCATTTTTTGTGAGGAACCTGCCGATCAAAAATTCTTCCTTTGTTTCTCTGATTCCATATGATGCTTGAGATTTCCAGCACCACCATGAGACACAGATACAGCACAGTTATATACGTTACATTTTGCTGGACAGTCATTGTCTGTAGCAGTGAAGCTCTGAAGCTTTTCCGAAAACTTTGATTTTCGTTTCGGCAGCGGGCAGCGCCACGATGTGCTAGCCCTTTATGAAACTGATACTGAGTGCTCACAACAATGGCAAGCAACAGCAAAGAAAATAAGAGTATGCAACAATTATAGTGCTTAAGATGTACATTATCAGTGGGTACCAACATACGGAATGTCAGTTTAAATTGATAGTTTATAAAATCGACACTCAGAAAATATTTTAGCCAATTTTTAAATGTCTGAAAATAATCATTTCAAATCGGGCCAAATTGCTTGCAAAAAAAAAAAAATAAAGAAAAAACAGGACACTCCAGATTAATTGGGACATATGGTCACCCTAGATGTATGGCCAAGGGCCGGACTCTGATTTTGGACAAATGAGTATGTAAGTGAGAATTCATAAAAATCTTTCTACAATGATAATTTATGCTTACATATAATGCTTATCAGATGTTTTTCTTGTTTCTAGTAATCTTGGATGATGACATAGCTATTTCACAATGGGTCAACATCATAGCAAGTGTCTACCCAACTAGAAGATGGTGATTTCCCTATTGAGAAACATACCCCAATTAGGGTGCAATGATGAGGAGTTGAAATCTGTGTTAACATTCACACAGATGATTGACTATGTAAGTACCAAAAATTATTTATGCTTCATACAGTTCTTATCTATCATGTTTGTTTTTTCCTTAGGAATAGTCACATGCAATGCTTATGTACTTGCCTTGTTTCTACATCAATATCATAACCTTCAGGATTGTGTCTTGCAACAACAGCCCACCTGAGATAGTATTACCTTATCATGATCACCTCAGCCTGGACTGTCGATGTCATCATCACCTCAGCCTGGACCATTGGCATCACGAATCACCTTACCCTGGACGACAGACATCTGCTGGCAGAAGTATCTTTGCCCATTTTACTAGCATCAATGAGATCAATGAGCATCAGGTACACCAAGCCACAGCTTTGCCTCATGCATTGATTACAGGCATGTATGCTATGAAATCACACATCTCCTCCTGTGTCCCCCACCCCCTCCCACCAAAAAAAGTGATGTGATATCAATAAACAAATCATTGTGCATCTGTGGAGGGAAAATGGTGTGATATTATAGGGCAGCTCCATTACTGAGTGGTGTGAGGATTCCTCCTTGAGTATCATATGTATTCAGCTCCCTGAAATGCAAGAAAGAGGATCTGGAAAAACTCTATGTAGAGTCCTCCATTTGGATATTCACACCTTTTTTTTAACTGTTAAATGGGTGGGGGAGGGGTCCTCCAATATCCCTTTTACAGGGGATGTAGCTGGAAGACAAGCAACTATTAATCTGCAAATTGATGATGACTTTCACTTTGAATTGTTCCTTCTGGCTAGGGAAAGAAATTACAAGAATCATCCAGAGCATACAAGTAAATAACAAATGCATAATGCTTGGCTGATAATTCACCAGCATATGCATTATGTTGCAGGCAAAATAATCACTAATACTGTGAAAAAATATTAGTATGTATAATAGTTGTTGCTTTGTGTTCTGCACTTAATAACTTGGCAGTGATCTCTATGCGGAGTTTCAGCTTCTTTAGATAATTAAACCCACAAATGCAGCAGTTAACAGTTTTCCTGTGTAATGATATATTTTCCTGCAATTTGCTCATAGGAATATTAATGCAATAAATCACATCATCTTCATTTGCAAGCTGAGAGAGCAACCATTTTGTAGGATTTTCCCCTATATATGGTTCAAAGTCATTAAGCCTCAAGTTGTATGTGCATATAACCTGATAGGCTGCTGCATATGGTACATATTGTTCTGTGAAAGTGGTATGTGAGGCAGTGGGTTCCCTCCCACAGAATTTCTTAAATTTTAAGAACATATTCATTCCAGTAGGCTAGCCAGCTGCTTCCCCTCGCTTTGCCCTCTCCAGTCATGTCCTGTGTACAGCAATTCAGCAGATGCTGTGATACTCACTTGCTTGTAGTAAACACGTTCAGATATCTAGTGTGAAAATACTGTTTGTGATCTTTTGTATTCAGATGGGTGGAAATTATAGGAGACATGCTTTTGTTCCAACACAAGTGTTGTTTTTCCTCGTGAACTAAGAACAATAAATCTTCACATTTCTAGACCTGATCAGCAACATTGGAGAAGAGGAGGGGTCCAGAAACTTTATGTTCCAAGCTAAGCATGAATACATTGCTCAAGGAACGTAGAAGTATTTATCATCGAGGGAAAATATAAAAATTATTTGTAGCAGGGCATGCTCTACAGTTGGGAGATAATTTAGTGAAGTTTTCTAAAACCAAATTTTACCTATATCCACATCTATATCTATATTTTGCAAATCACCATGAGGTGCATGGCAGAATGTAGATCCCTCTGTACCGGTTGTTATGGTTTCTTCCTGTTCCATTCACATATGGAGTGTGGAAAGATTGATTGTTCTAATGTCTTTGTGCACAGAGTAATTATTCTAATTTTATCTTCACAATCCCTACACGAGCTATATGCAGGGGGTTGTAGTATATTCCCAGAGTAGTCATTTAAAGCCAGTTCTTGAAACTTTGTTAATAGACATTCTCAGGAGTTTACATCTGTATCCAAGATTTGGCCAATGCAGTTCCTTCAGTATCTCAGATAAACTCTCCCAAAACAAAACTGTGACCATTCAAACTGCCCTCCTCAGTATACGTTCAATATCCCCTGTTAGTTGTATCTGACACAGGGCCCACACATTTGAACAATATTGTAGAACCAGTCATACTGGTGATTTGTAAGCAATCTCTTTTGTAGACTGATTGCACTTCTCCAGTATTCTATTACAATTGCTGTAACATAATATTTACGGCAGTTCCTAAAAGATGTTGCTTGACGATATTTAGTCTAATTTTAAATCACAAAGAACGTACGCCACTTGGCCTGCTTAAGACTTCTTTATTGACTTTTGCTTAGCAGCTATCTAAGAATCATCACATCTTTGCTATTAAAAAAAATGAAGATATTACATCATGTTATCAGTAATGAACTATAACTATTAACAGTCTTGGCAACTTCATAAAATATAAAAATTCCATTTAGCTTCATCACTGTTGCCTATACGCTACTCCCCCACCAGTAACATGGTTATGAATTAATAAATGGTGATGAAAGAATTTTCTTAAAAAAATCAGCACAATCTTAACATAAAACAATAAAAAACATATTGGAATGACAAAAGATATGATAAAAATAATTACAAAATCTTTTTACAATGTCTGGTATGATATTTGATTAAATCTTCACAGAGACAAATGCTCTAAGAATTGAGGTGAGAACCTTATAATCCATCCTGACTTTGATACTCTGATATTGGAGATTGTTCCTCTGTGGGATGTTGTGGTTCAGTGTCCTTGGAAAAGTTTGGAACTTCCTTCTCTGATTCTCATTCTTCTTGCACGAGATAAGCTGGTTTAAGTCTGTCCACTGACACATTTATGTGTTTGCACTTCATTTTAATAGTGAAATATTTTTCGTCTTGAAATGACAGGAAAGGGACCATCATATGTAGGTTCTAATGGCTTTCTAACCCTGTCACATCTCAGGAAGACATGGGAACAGGTTTGCAGATCTTTTGAAACAAATACTGATCTTGCTTTGCTTTGTGCAGGCCTACTAGGTTTCAGATGAAGCATTTGCTTTTGCAAATTAAATGCAAATGAATCAAGGTCAATCTTTGTAGTGGGTTCTTCAAAAAATTCACAAAAAAGTCTTATAGTTTTTCCATATACCATCTGTGCAATGGAATGGTTTGACGTTTCTCGCACTGCAGTGCGCAACGCCAATAGAACAGAAGGCAGAATTTCTGTCCAATTGGAACTGTTATGGGCCTTGATTGCAGACTTCAGAGTTCTATGTAGTCGTTCAATTTTACCATTGCATTGAGGATGATATGGCGTTGTGTGCTGAATTTTCATTCCACATACTATTCCCAAATTATTAAACAACTGCGATCTAAACTGTGTTCCTTGGTCAGTGATTACCTGTGATGGTACACCAAATCTTGCAATCCAGTGCTGGTAGAAGGCTGTTGCCACTTTTTCAGCTGAAATATCTTCAAGTGGTATGACTTCCATCCAAGACGTGAAACAGTCAATACAAGTTAAACAATAAGTCATGCCATTAGAACGAGGAAAAGCTCCGATGAGGTCAATGTGTTCAACACTGTAACATCCATCAGGTTCTCCAAACTTCTCTAGCGGTGATTTTGTGTGGTGAGTGACCTTGGTTTTCTGACAATTGACACAGGATTTAGTCCACTGTCGCACATCACTTTGATGTTTGACCAAATGGCTCTGCTACTCAACAGTTTCACTATTGTCTTTATGCCAGGATGAGCTAAACCATGAAAATGAAGAAATATTTGATAACGAAAAGGTTGAGGAATATAAGGTCTGATATTTGCAGTGGATTTGTCACACCACAATGTTTTCTCTGATGGAAGTTGATATGACTTGAAGTTTAAGGAGTTGTTCCCTGCACGGAGTTGCTGTAGTTCTTGATCTTGTTGCTGGTTTTTGGCAATTTCATCATAGTCCAGTATTACTACTTCATCAACTCTGGACAGGGCATCTGCAAGAATATTGTCATGGCTACTGACATGACGAATATTGGTCAAAAATTGTGAAATTTACTGCAACTGTCTCATCTGTCGAGGAGAAGCCTTATCATTGTTTTGCTTGAAAGCAAAAGTGAGTGGCTTATGATCAGTGAAGATTATGAAGTCTCTTCCCTCCAGTAAATGCTTAAACCTTTTTTTTACAGAAAGGTAAATTCCCAATAATTTTCGGTCATAGGTACTGTAACCCTTCTGTGATTTACTCAGTTTCTGTGAAAAGAATGCATCAGGTCTCCAGTTTCCATTTTCCATTTGCTGAAGCACAGAACCAACAGCAATATCTGATGCGTCTGTACAGTGCTAGGGGTAACTCCCAAGTTAGGAAAAGCCAATAGCATTTACTATATCTTGTTTAGATTTCTCAAACATTTACTTTGCTTCTTCAGTCCACTGAATTTGTCTATTATCCTTCTTTCTTGCTCCCTTAAGATAGTCATGCAAAACAGCTTGAGTCTGTGCTGCATCTTTAAGGTAGCGATGGTAGTAGTTGACAGTGCCAAGAAATCTGCGGAGCTCATGCAATTTGTCAGGTAACTTATACTCTAAAATTGCTTGCAATTTCTCAGGTAGTGGACGGGATCCCTCTGATGTTATCCAGTACCCCAGGAATTTACTCCAAAGGTTGATTTTGATATGTTGATTCGAAGTCCATAATTAGAGAATCGCTCCTGGACTAGTTTCAGGTATGTTTGGTGTTCTTCAATACTGGATGAGGCGATTAAAATGTCATCAAGGTAAGGAAACACTAAATCTAGACCAAACATAACTTCATTAATGAATCGCTGGAATGTTGAAAGTGCATTCCGCAGGCCAAAGCTCATGATATTTAATTCATACAGCCCAAATGGTGTGATTACAGCTGTTTTGTGCTTATCTTCTCCAGCAATAGGTATTTGATAATAGGCCTTACTGAGATTGATTTAAAAAATATGTTTTTGTCTTGAAAAATACAATGGAAATCTTCTATTCCACATACAGGATAACGGTCTGGAATTGTTCTTTCATTTAACCATCTATAATCTCCACACAGACGTATTGAGCCATCCTTCTTAGGTACAATATGGAGAGGACTTGCCCAGGCAGATTTAGTTGGTCTAATGATGCCACTGTCTAACATGAATTTAAATTCTTGTTTTGCCATCACCATGCACTTTGGGTCTAACTGTCTTGCCCTAGAAAACACAGGCAGTTCTTCAGTGGTAATACAGTGTTTGACATCATGTTTAATTTCTCTAGGTACCAATTTAGGTTTATCTATGTCTGGATACTGTAACAGTAGATCTGTACATTTTGTGTTTTGGCTCATGGTGCTCAGGACGTTTTCCTCTGAGATTGACATAACTTCACCCTCAGCATTGAGCTTGGTTACATCATCTATTAATCTTTTATTATGGACATCTACTAATAATTGAAATTTATTCAAAAAATCAGCACCCAATCTAGCTTTATTGATCTTCGCAACTATAAATGGCCATTGAAATTGACGTCGCAGTCCCAGACCAATAGTACAAAGTTCGATTCTGTATGTAGGAATTTCTGTACCATTTGCAGCATACAATTTATATGGTGACTCACCATTAACATTTTCGTGATAGGGAATTACAGAAACATCTGCCCCACTGTCGACTAAAAATTGCCAATCCCGTTTTTTTGTCGGTTACAAATAAGCAGGTTTTGCGGCAATGGACTTGGGCAGCAGAACGTGCCGCTAATTCAGCAGCTGGGTCACGTTTCCCTTTTCAGTCCAGCTACAGGGAGGTGTGCATTTTTCAGGCTTGCAGTTCTGCCCAAAGCGAAAGTGGTTGTAACAGCACTTGCCCTTGGGGTTTTATTTATTTTGAGACTTACTACGACTTCTTTTACATTGACGCTCACAGCTTCTGTTACGAGACCTGCCTTGATAACAATATGCAAAGGTGCAGTACTGAGTCAAATGTTTCTCACAAATCAAGAAATACTGCCTCTACCAGGTTGCCTTCATCAAAATTTCAGTATGTCATGTGAAAAAAGTGCAAGTTGGGTTTCACATAATCAGTGTTTTTGCAGTTCACAGTGGTTGGCATGAAGGACGTTATTCTATCCAAGAGACTTCATGTTTGACCTCAGAATATGTTTTAAGTCTCTACAACAAATCAGTGTTAAGGATATTGGACAGTGGTATTGTGGATCACTTCTACTACCCTTCTTGTAGATGGGTGTGACCTGTGCCATTTTTCAAGAACTGGGCAAAGTTTTTTGTTCTTGGGATCTATGACAGATTATAATTAGAAGAGTGGCTAACTCAGCCTCAAATTCAGTAGAGAATCTGACAGGGATTCCATCAGGGCCTGGAGCTCTGTTCAATTTTAACGATTTCAGCTGTTTCTCAACACCACTGACACTAATACTTATTTCATTCATCTTTTCAGTGGTACAACAACTAAATTGGGGCAGTTCTCCTGATTTTTCCTTTATAAAGGAACATTTGAAAACTGAGTTAAGCATTTCAGCTTTTGCTTTGCTATCCTCAATTTCAGTTCTGGTCTTATTTGCTAGGGAATTGATACTAACTTTGGTGCCACTAACAGTCTTTACATATGTCCAGAATTTCTTTGGGTTCTGTGAAAGATCACTTCACGATATTCTGCTATAGTAGTCATTGAAGGCTTCACATATTGCTCTTAATGCAGCCAAACAAGTTTCATTCAGCATCTCCCTATCTATAGCCCTACACTTCGTTCTATACCTACTATGCAGTAATCTCTGTTTCTTTAGAAGTTTCTTTACAGTGACTGAATACCATGGAGATTCTCTCTCATTACAAACTGATCTACTGGGTCATATCGATCCAGTGGATGGTAAACTATTGTTTTAAACTTGAGCCAGAGTTCCTCTACATGCTCATGCCCTGTGCTTTAAGTATCAAGTTCCTCACTGAGATATGACACTATTGATTTTTATCTACTTTACTGAACATATCTATATTTCTGCTTGTTTTAGCTGTCCTTTGTACTTTGGTAATTTTTGTTGCCACTACCACATCATGGTCACTGATACCAGTTTTGACGTGGATATCCTGATAGAGGTCAGGTCTATTTGTTGCCATTAGATCCAATATGTTTTCACCATGGGTGGCATTTGTAACTATCAGTTTTATGTAGTCTTCTGAGCAGGCATCACAGGATGTCTTATCATACCCACCACCAACAAAAGTGTCATTTTCCTAATTAATTGTTGGGTGATTGAAGTCTCCACCAATGGTTACAGTACGAGTGGGGAACTTATGTACAAGCAAACTGAGGTTTTCTCTAAAGTTTTTGTTTACATCAGGAGATGAGTGTGGTGGTTGATAGAAGGCCCATTTTATGCCCTCCCCTGACGCTGAATCTTGCCCTAACAATCTCACATGCAGCTTTAATTTCTACCCCAATGGATTTGAGTTTTTTGTCTACTGCAACAAATACGGCACCTCCACTTTCCATTTGCCTATCCTTTCAATACACATTTAAATTTTCTCCAAAAGTCTCACTGCTATCAATTTCAAAATTAGTAAATGAGCTTCAATGCTTTTCATGAGGTCTTCAAACTCTGGCACTTTGTTGAAAGTGCTTCAGCAGTTTATCATTAGAATTTTCATACTCTTACCTGTGGGAGGCATTTCTTTCCTTCTTACACTGATACTCCTGGATTTCCTACAGATATGGTTATCTGGATTTGATAGAGAGTCAACTAATCTAAAAAAAAAAGTCCTTTGTGTGCACACACACAGAGACAGCTACCTGAATAGCATGCTTCTGTGAGTAGTGCAACCTAATCTAATTAGGGATACCCTACAGTTCTCAACCCTAAGGCGCAAGGTCAGGAATTTACAGCCTAGGTTGTCACAGAACATTCAAAGTCTCCGGTTCAGTCCTTCCACTCGACTCAGAACAAAAGGAACATGATCAGTTCTGGGGACAATGATGTAGATTGTGAGCATCTTTGAAACTCCACATGCAAGGCTGGTCTTCTGAACCTTCTCTGCCAGTCACTGGAATGATTAAAGAATCACTTCAGAGCTCAGAGACAGATATCTTTTTCTAATGTGTTCCACAAACTGCAGTTGGTTGCACCCTGTTCTCTCAATGGCTGCTGGAATAGCCTCTTCTACATCTTGAATAAGGCACCTAGGCATACTTACTGAGTGTACCTGGTGTCATTTCCTGTCCCTTGCTGCCATTTGTCTGAAGGGTACCATCATTTGCCATACATATGACCTACTGATGATTAATGGACCCCTACATCTTGTATTTGCCTCTTCCTGATATTGGATAAAACAGGTTTCCTCTTAAAACAGGTAAAGTGAGTCTCACTGGGTCAGTTTCATTTTAAGACAGCACCTCAAACTTGTTGGTTAGTGGGATCGGCACAACACCCTGAGTCCTCCCTGGTCCCTGTCCACCCTGTACAGGCCACCTAGATCTATCATTGACATGCCACCCACAATCAAGTGGACAGCTAATGACAGATCCTCTACTTCCTGCAGAGGAGACAGGATCCACAGGAGAGGATTGTACTTGAGGAACCTCTGATACCAGTATCCCAGGTACACAACTCTCAGTAGCTCTTCCCACACACCGATTCTCAGCAACTGCCAGTCATTTGACAGTAGTCAGGACAATTTCCAGCTTCTTATAAAGATTAACCAACTCATCTTGTGCTTGAGAACAGCATTCACAGTCAAGCTGGATTTTGGCTGATGCGATGTATTACAAGGCAGTGAACAGAATGACTTCAAATTAAGCCGTCTGCTTATGTTTTAATCTGTTGAGTTAAAAAGCTGCTAATTCCCAATAAGAACTGAAGCGAGATTTCCACTCAGCCAACACAAGAACCTGTGGTAAAAATTACTAGTTTCCTAAAAACTTTTGATGTTAATTACAGCTATTAGCAAACTCTAGAACAGAGTAAATTTTTGATAAATGTGGATAATACACTCCTGGAAATGGAAAAAAGAACACATTGACACCGATGTGTCAGACCCACCATACTTGCTCCGGACACTGCGAGAGGGCTGTACAAGCAATGATCACACGCAGGGCACAGCGGACACACCAGGAACCACGGTGTTGGCCGTCGAATGGCGCTAGCTGCGCAGCATTTGTGCACCACCGCCGTCAGTGTCAGCCAGTTTGCCGTGGCATATGGAGCTCCATCGCAGTCTTTAACACTGGTATTATGCCGCGACAGCGTGGACGTGAACCGAATGTGCAGTTGACGGACTTTGAGCGAGGGCGTATAGTGGGCATGCGGGAGGCCGGGTGGACGTACCGCCGAATTGCTCAACACGTGGGGCGTCAGGTCTCCACAGTACATCGATGTTGTCGCCAGTGGTCGGTGGAAGGTGCACATGCCCGTCGACCTGGGACCGGACCACAGCGATGCACGGATGCACGCCAAGACCGTAGGATCCTACGCAGTGCCGTAGGGGACCACACCGCCACTTCCCAGCAAATTAGGCACACTGTTGCTCCTGGGGTATCGGCGAGGACCATTCGCAACCGTCTCCATGAAGCTGGGCTACGGTCCCGCACACCATTAGGCCGTCTTCCGCTCATGCCCCAACATCGTGCAGCCCGCCTCCAGTGGTGTCGCGACAGGCGTGAATGGAGGGACGAATGGAGACGTGTCGTCTTCAGCGATGAGAGTCGCTTCTGCCTTGGTGCCAATGATGGTCGTATGCATGTTTGGCGCCGTGCAGGTGATCGCCACAATCAGGACTGCATACGACCGAGGCACACAGGGCCAACACCCGGCATCATGGTGTGGGGAGCGATCTCCTACACTGGCCGTACACCTCTGGTGATCATCGAGGGGACACTGAATAGTGCACGGTACATCCAAACCGTCATCGAACCCATCGTTCTACCATTCCTAGACCGGCAAGGGAACTTGCTGTTCCAACAGGACAATGCACGTCCGCATGTATCCCGTGCCACCCAATGTGCTCTAGAAGGTGTAAGTTAACTACCCTGGCCAGCAAGATCTCCAGATCTGTGCCCCATTGAGCATGTTTGGGACTGGATGAAGCATCGTCTCACGCGGTCTGCACGTCCAGCACGAATGCTGGTCCAACTGAGGCGCCAGGTGGAAATGGCATGGCAAGCCGTTCCACAGGACTACATCCAGCATCTCTACGATCGTCTCCATGGGAGAATAGCAGCCTGCATTGCTGCGAAAGGTGGATATACACTGTACTAGTGCCGACATTGTGCATGCTCTGTTGCCTGTGTCTATGTGCCTGTGGTTGTGTCAGTGTGATCATGTGATGTATCTGACCCCAGGAATGTGTCAATAAAGTTTCCCCTTCCTGGGACAATGAATTCATGGTGTTCTTATTTCAATTTCCAGGAGTGTATATACTGCTACTCCTCTTTAAGCGAAAACTAGATGTAACACAATATCTTAGAAAATGTGCTACAGTAACTAAATGACAAACACTGATCTGCTACAAATTTCTTATGCAAAAGTGACATGAACAGTAAAATATTCTAATCTAGAACTTTAATTCTATAGTGATGAACTGTTATCGACAGGTATATTGAGAAACCATGAAAATATTTAAATATGAGGATAATTTTAACAAAAAAGAACCAGCCATGAAGCTTAGTTACGTATGGAGAGTTGCTCTACAGAATCAATAATAAGTTTTACCTTTTGCAGATAGTAGTTTATAGTTAAATTTTACCCCTGCTAAGGATTGTCTCTGCCAGCCATGAAGCTTAGTTACATATGGAGAGTTGCTCTACAGAATCAATAATAAGTTTTACCTTTTGCAGATAGTAGTTTATAGTTAAATTTTACCCCTGCTAAGGATTGTCTCTGCCAGTTACATGTAAACTTCAACTACGCCGCTCTTCCACAGCATTTATTAGTCAGCAAAACCCAATAGAAGATGGAGCATTTTGGAAGACATCCAGCACAGCTCTGGATGAAACATTAGGGATGGAAAAGTTTCATGGACCTAGATCATACAGCTGGTAAGATTCAACAACAGCTAGAACATCCAGTCCGTAAAGCCTTAGTTGTATAATTTTTCCAAAGTAGCTACATCATGCTCTAGTTGTACCTTTAATAAAGAAAGACAATACAAAGGAAGGTAATGCAACTAAAAACTAGATGTCAGTTTCAGTGCTGTCTGTTTTCTCAAAAATAATTGAATCAATCATGAAAAATAGACTAATGAGTTACATGGATAAACACAACCTTCTTGGTGAAGCAACATTTGGTGAAAACCAAGAGAACTGCAATATTGGTTATAACAGAGTTCACAAAAATGTTACATGAAGCTTGTAAACTGCTTCCTGCAGCTTACTTAACTTACTGATGTATTGTTCTTTTGATGATGGGTGTACATCTGCTTTTTCATAATAACTATCAATTTTCAATAATTTTGCCTGTGGCTCACTTGTTTGGCATATCCAGTTATTGAATTAAGAAGCTGACACAGTTCTTGTACAAACTTTTGAATGTATTAATGAAACTGACCAATTAAACTGATACAAAGAATGTGTTGCAAAATCTGGTACAAGATTGTAGAGGTATGGTCTCTACCATACCACTTAAATATAATCACTATAATGATTTTCATATCAAGCCACTATAACAAACATGTTTTTAATGAAATTACAATTAAAATTTACGAATTTGCAGAGACTGACTTAAATGTAAACAGTGCCATGTTATGAAATGCATCTCTCTCTCTCTCTCTCTCTCTCTCTCTCTCTCTCTCTCTCTCTCTCTCTCTCTCTCTCTCTCTCTCTCTCTCACACACACACACACACACACACACGCACACACACACACACACACACACACACACACACACACACACACACACACACACACACCCTCATGCACTCACGACCGCCATGTCGCGTCAGAACATGACACCACAAATGATGCAATCAGCAATCTGGAGTCTGGAGGGGGGGGGGGGGGTAGAGAAGGGGAAGGGATAATAGTGTACGGGTGCAGAGAGAGACAAACTCTGTCAGCTGGAGTGTGCAGGGACTAGACTGCCAACAAATGCAGTGTCAGGAAGTTGTGGGGCAAAGGTGGGAGGGGGGGGGGGGGATGGGCAAAATAGGAGAGGGGTGGGGAAAGATGGGCAGATGCATTGGCCGAGGACTGCAAATAAACAGGATAGGAGACAAGAGTGAGAGGGATATGATAGGACACAGGGGATGAAAACTGTTGGGTGGGACAGTATGTTACCATAGGATGTCAGGAGCAGAGAATGTGTTGTAAGGATAGCTCCCAGTGTGCAGTTCAGAAAAAGCTGGTGGCAGAGAGAAGGATCCACATGGCTCGGGTAGTGAAGTAGTCTTTTAAATCAAGTGTGTTACGTTCAGCTGCATATTGCGCCACAGGGTGGTCTACTTTGCTCTTGGCCACAGTTTGGCAGTGGCCATTCATCATGGTGGAGAGCTGGTTGGTAGTTATACCAATACAAAAAGCCATGCAACTATTACAGCAGAGCTGGTAAATGACATAGCTGCTTTCACAGGTGGCCCAGCCCCTGATGGGGATAAAACTGTGACAGGACTGGAATAGGATTTGCTGGTTGGGTGGAATTGACAGCTTTTGCATTTAGGTCTTCCACAGAGATATGACCCTTGTGGCAAGGGGTTGAGAGTGGGAGTGACACAGGGATGGACTAGTGTGTTATGGAGGTCAATCTCAGACAAATTTTGTTCACATGGATTTTTGGTGTTACAATCTTGAGTGCAATTAACATCTCTTGTAAACATGATGTCCATGTAAAACATGTAAGCATATTGCTATGGGATCCAGTTTACAAACTCTGACATAGGCAGCTCTGTGCCTGCATCTTCTTTATATGAACCAAGTGTAAGATGCTCAAACAGTTAAGTTATACTAAGATCCTGCCAAACACACCCATTGAGTGAAACAACATTTGTATTTAAGACATCGAAATCATATTCCACACAGCCAATACCCTTCATCTTAACAAAGAACTACCTACTTTTTGGAAATATGTATGTATTGATGAGTATGTACTGGAACAATTATGACATTGTTGTGGGAACATCTCCTCATAGTAACATTGTGCCACACATCAAGAGCATCCTACAGTCTCATCCTTAATGTGTCTACTGACTGACTCTAGATATATAAATCCAGCCATATTTTATCACTTTTTTTATAACAAATACTAATGCAAAAAAGAACCTGAACTAGTGCTGAACAGCAAACAGTTGTATGTCTTGGGCAGATGGTCCAGATGACATTTAACCATGTTGTCAGCAGAATACCAACTCTCAGCCAAAAGCCTTCTTTATATGCGCAATAGACATTCATTACATTAGACATTTGCACAGGTGTGGTGGTGTCCGTATAACACACCGACTAAAGCAATTGGGGTAACTGACTGAATAAATTAGTCTGTACAAGCCTTAGATTAGATTAGTTTTTCATTCCATAGATCCGTGTTGAGGAGATCCTTGTGGATGTGGAACAAGTCACTTTTTTTTAAACCTGAAATAACAATACTAATAGTATAAATATATACAACACATCATTTGTTTCTATTAAAAAATTCGTCAAAGGAGTAGAAGGAGTTGGCCACTAGTAAGTCTTTCAGGCTCCTTTTAAACTGATCTCTATTTGTAACTAACTTTTTTATGTTTGCTGGCAAATTATTGAAGATGAGTGTTCTTGAGTAGTGGACTCCTCTTTGAACTAAAGTAAGTGCTTTTTAAGTCCTTGTGCAGATCATTTTTGTTCTTGGTATTGTATGTATGAACTGAGCTGTTTGTTGGAAAAAGAGATATATTATTTAGGACAAATTTCATTAAGGAGTAAATATACTGAGAGGCAGTAGTCAGTATACCGAGTTCTTTGAAGAGGTTTCTACAAGACGTCCGTGAGTTTACTCCACAAATAATATGTATTACACGCTTTTGGACTCTGAAAACTTTTGTTTGACTTGAAGAGTTACCCCAAAATATTATACCACATGACATTATGGAATGAAAGTAGGCAAAGTAGGCAAAGTATGCAAGCTTTTTCACTTTTATGTCGCCTATGTCTGCTAACACTCGAATTGCAAATACAGATTTGTTAAGGCATTTTTGCAGTTCTGTGGTGTGTCACAGAAGACAAACAATCAGCATTCTACTTTAGTATAACTCAAAACAATTTGTTGATAATATTTGGCCTCATCCAGCTTTATGCAAACATTTCCAATAACAGTCATAAAGTAATAAATTAATTTCTGTGTGGAAGGGGTAAGTATGCAATTCTGGTTTTATGAGTAGTTGCAATATTACTTATTAGCTAGATAGGCTGACATTTTTTTCTCTTGGTGATACTTATAGATTTTAACCTAGTAACATGTGAAAACTGTGTTTGCACTATTTGTTGACATGTAGGTAATAGACACAAAGTTAACCACCATGTACCAGGTTTTCTAATGTATTGTTCTCTCAGATTTCTGAGTTTAACACCTAGTCGAACATGTTCTGTCATGAAGACTGTTCTGTTGATACTTTCTGTTTGGGACACTACTGTAAATGTGCCATACTGAGAGAATTAAATGCAAGGTTATCAGTATTATTTTCCCAAACTTTGTTATAATATGACAATATTATTCTTACACAACATACTCATGAGCAACTGAATTAGACATCTCTCTAAATGTACGAGCACTCACTGTCAATCAGCTGACAGTGCTGTATCAATATGGCCATAGGACAGTGGGGACATTGGGGAGCCATCCTAATTCATCTCTACTGTTGCCCATAACTTCGAACTTGAACAAAGCTGGAATCAAGGCATGCCATTCTCTATATTCCAGATGAATTCTATAGGATTGGGGTTAGATGACCTTGTAGGCCACACTACATCCTCTTGTCAGTTGATATCTCAAACTGATATTATCATTGTAATGGTGTGGATATATTGCCTGATGTAGAAAACAGATGTCTGTATATAATTTACAGTAAGTGTCCATATCACTCATTGATGAGAGATGATGGCTGGTAGATACAGACAACAACAGAGAGGGGAGAAGGATAGAGTTCACCTTAGGATACTTCTAGCACCTACCTGCATCACTTCATACAATATTTCCTGCACATTTACCCTCCCATAGGCAGGTGTTAATCTGTACCATAACGGACCAGTTTGTGAGTTCCTGCTGAAATTGCTAAATAGCCTTTTCCCTCAGATCATGGTAATATTTTTAACCTGTGATTTACAGAAAGTATACGTATATTTTCGGAGTAGTAGCTGATATGCCTCACAGCTTGTTACAGATGGTAAGACTGCTCATCACTTGTTGCCCAACAATGAATTGTTGGATATTTTGTGCAATGTAGCCAGTATATTCATTACTGCAGTCTTGACTGTCATCAGAGACTCCTAATGACATGTTGTCGCCCATGACATTTGATTATTGCCAAAATAACCATCTTCATCCTCATTCACAACCTCGCCTACATCCATACTCTGCAGACCACTGAAGATCATTGCAGAACATGTTACTGTACAAGATGTTCGGGGTTTCTCCCTGTTCCATTTGCATATGGAGCGTAGAAAGAATGTCTGTTTAAACTCCTCTGTAATGCTGTAAATAGCCTAAATTTGCTCTGAAATCCCTACAGGAGCAATAGATAGGAAGCAGCTGTTAAATGTATGAAGTGCACACATTACTCATGAAGTCTGCTAGGGAAATCAGGGGCAAATATAGGCTCACTGATATACATATGTATGACTGGTTGCTTTTTGTTGTTCACGCTGCAAGGCCTGGAGATGGCCATTGAGGAATTGAAACTGATAGCCTAAATTAAATGCTATACAAATAATGGATGTTGGATTATTATTTTTTCAATATAATACAGTGTTGGAAAAAAAAATAGTACACCTGGAAAGACAATATCAATTTTGTTCCAATGATAGCATATACCATCTCGGGATAATAGATGTACTAATAATGGTTTCAATGTTGTTGACCAACAGACAGCATAGTGGCATACCTACCAGTGCACCATCTGTGTCTACACTTTAATAAAAAATTACTATGAAATGAACACCCTTAGCTGTTTGCAGGTGTTGACATACGTCAACGGGAGCAGATGAAAATGTGTGCCCCGAGCGGGACTCGAACCCGGGATCTCCTGCTTACATGGCAATTACTCTAACCATATGAGCCACCAAGGACACAGAGGATAGCGTGACTGCAGGGATTTATCTCTGGCACACCTCCCGCGAAACCCACATTTTCAATGTATTGTCCCGCACTACATTCGTAGTGCCTCTGCCCATCATACTCATTACTCGCGGCATGCTGCCGATTCCCGTAAGAGTTTGGGCACTGTTTGTGCATTTGCACAGAAGAAGAAGATGGTCAAGTGGCCGGTGAGCCTTAACTATATATTTACTAAGATGGTATATGTTATTTCGGACATCTCCAAAAGAACAGATACTATCTCAGTAAATGTCCAAAAGAACAGATACCATCTTAGTAAATATATAGTAAGGCTCACCGGCCACTTGACCATCTTCTTCTGTGCGAATGCACAAGCAGTGCCCGAACTCTTGCGCGAATCGGCAGCGCAAAGCGAGTAATGAGTATAATGGGCGGGGGCACTACGAATGTAGTGCCGGACAATACGTTGAGAGTGTGGGTTTCGCGGGAGGCGTGCCAGAGATAAATCCCTGCAGTCACGCTATCCTCTGTGTCCTTGGTGGCTCATATGGTTAGAGCAATTGCCATGTAAGCAGGAGATCCCGGGTTCGAGTCCCGGTCAGAGCACACAGTTTCATCTGTCCCTGTTGACGTATGTCAACGCCTGTAAGCAGCTAAGGGTGTTCATTTCATTGTAATTTCATTCTAATGAGCTGCTTGGTCACTAATGGTATCTGTTGTTACCATCTTAGTAAATATAACTTTAATAAGAAGTACTTACCGCTAGAAGGCTCAGTGTGGTGCAAAAATGTGAAATAAGCAGGCAACCATGCCACAGACACACACTTGCACTCCCTACAGCCACTTGAGTGGGTTTGAAAGGAGTCAGATTGTGGCCTTCCAAGTGGTAGAAGGGCCCTGTCAGAGACTTGCCACGCAAGTTGTATATGCCGCACCAGCTGTGCAACAATGCTGGTATCACTGGTTACATGAACATTCTCACACACATATATGAGGTTCTGGACATCCATGCAGCAAGGCTACTGTCAGGATTGTTGAATTGTAAGGGCAGCTGTGATATATCATACAGCTATAACACCACAAATAACACCAATTGTCAACACAAACTGTTGTGATCCAGTTATTAGCAATGGGACTATGGGCATGCACATTTCTAGCCCATCTTCCACTCAACCACAGCATCAACATTGTGTAACTCAACTGGTGCTGTCACAGGACCACTTGGAAGATGGAATGGCATGCTTTGGTCCTTAGCGATGAGAGTAGATTCTGCCTGCACACAAGTGTTGGCCGTTTGTGCAAATGACATAATGTGGTAGGCACTGTCTCATAGAGTGCATTCATCCAAGACACACTGGCCCCAACCCAGGCCTTATGGTCTGGAATGTAGTAAGATACAACTCTCATCCATCTTTGGTGTTTCTGGAGGGGATGCTAACCAGTGCTCGATATGTGCAGAATGTTGTTAGATCCATTCCTTTTGCTATTCTTGTGACAGGAAGGTGATATATTTTTCCAGCAGGATAATGCTCACCCACTCACTACCCATGAAACTCGATATGCTCTGCAAGATGTGCAGCAACTTCCCTGCCCAGCACAATCTCTGTACTTGTCTCCAAGTGAGCAAATGTGGAATATGATGGGCTGAGAAGTGACTCATGCGACTTGTCAATGAAAAACTCTTACAGAACTATGTGAACTGGTTGTGCAGGCATGGAATAATGTTTTCCAGGACTGTGCCTGCCACCTGTCTGACTGGCTGGATGCCAGAGTCAGCACCTGCGTTGCCAGCAATGGAAGCTACACAACATACTAATACGAATGTTTCAGTATGGGTCAGTACTTGGTACATTAAAACTGCTTCTACTATTCATCTGTACATTGAATCATTTGTTGTACTCCATATACAATGTTGCAAGAAGAATAAGTCATTAGTGAATTAGAAACTTTTAGGAGTATATACATTTTTTCCAGCAGTGTAGGTAGGGGACTTAAGCATATTCCTGTCCCAGCCACTTAACATACTGACTGCTATATGTCTGCTGCTGGCCATAGTACAACTGCAGCCCTTTCACTGCGTGACCATTAGTGATCACAACAGAGTCACATGGCTACTGTCATGGCCTTGGCCTGGCCTGGTCGTGAATCATCTATCACTCAGTGTGTCACAGACAATGAGTTAGTACTGGTTCTTCAAACTTTGTGAGAAGACTTTTGCAGAGTACTTGACAAATGTAAATGACATTTATGAACTGACTTTTAATCTGTCTAGTTATCCAGATTTATATTATTCATGGTTCCTTTAAATACTTTCTAGTTGATCCTTTCTGAATGGTGCCCACTCCATGCCCAGTTCTGTCTTGGGATCCATCTCTAATAACATGACCACCAACAAGAGTGTCTCTTATCCCTTTCCTTCCATTTTATACAAACATCATGTAATAAAACAAACTAAACTACTTGCAATGTGGTCCTTTTAAGTTTCAAGCATTATAAATTTGTAATTTCCTGCTATAAATCATTTTGGTAATTGGTGCACATACTAGTAATGTGACCCAAGTAAAATAAAAATTTAGCAATATACAGCTAAGAATATTTTAGCTAGACTGGGAGTATCTGGGTTGGAATAAAATGAAAACATCACACATTGCCTGGCAAAAAGTGAAGCAGATAAAAGACGTTGTTAGATGTCAATGTAACTTCTTAGGCATAAACGGCTTTGGAGGATACGTAAATATTCTGAGATGCAATTCCCTGTGACAGCTTTCTAGCTGACATCCAGAGTGAATTAGTTTGTTTTTCATGTTTAGTGTCGCATCAAGGCTTCATAGGTTATACAAGGGGTGTAAATAGCATCAGATATTGAGGAATCACTGTGGAGGATAGAGATACCATGTACTTGTGTGAGACAGTGTTATTAGAGCATGCCAGAGTTAAAAAGGGGTCTCACTGTGAGTACCCATTTGGCTTGATCGTGTCCATGTTAGTGGGGCATTCAGATTTGACAGTGGCCCAGTAACATGAGGGCAAAAAAACTTCTCTTCAAGATTCCACTTGGCCACATCTGCCCATTACAATGGGGGATAACCAAATTGTGCACTAAGTATATCTTAACTCCTTTACATCTGTGTCTGCCATCTGAAAAGAAGTAGTGGACTCTAGATAATACTGTGTCATCCCACACCAGTGGTTGGAGGAACACCTTGAATATCTTATGTCCTCATGAGTTATCTCTCATGCAGTTTACCATGGTGCCATGTTTTGACAATGCTCATCCTCACATGAGAAATGTGTGTATGAACTGTCTCCATGATGTTTTGTTACTCCCATGGCAAGCATGATCCTCAGAGATCTGTCATTGACAGAATGCCTGGGGACAGCTTGGTCCTAATCTTCATCCCTGTGTCAGAATCCAGGATATCAAGGACCATTTATCACAAATGGCAGTCAGCTTGCGTCAAGAAAGGGGATAATAGCTTCACAATACCATTCCCATCTGAGCAAGTGCACGCATCCAGGAGCGATGGGGTGCAATGTCATATTGCTAAGGGAGCTCATACTGTCAAGTTCTTTATAAATTTGACTGTTTTGTGATCACTGCAGTAACATTAGATATCTTCTCAGCCCATGAAGTTTCATTCCATTTCATCTCCTCCTCCCCTTCTAGGAACATAATTTTTTTGTCAGACAGTATAAACAAAGATTCCGAGACTTACCAAGCGGGAAAGCGCCGGTAGATAGGCACAATAAATAAAACGCACAAACACACACACAGAATTTCGAGCTTTCGCAACCGGCTCTTTCCTGACGAAGCAGCCGCCGGTTGCGAAAGCTCGAAATTCTGTGTGTTTGTTTGTGCGTTTTATTTATTGTGCCTATCTACCGGCACTTTCCCGCTTGGTAAGTCTTGGAATCTTTGTTTTTAATATATTTTTCCCATGTGGAAGTTTCTTTCTATTATATATATATATATATATATATATATATATATAAAGATTCCAAGACTTACCAAGCGGGAAAGCGCCGGCAGACAGGCACATGAACAAAACACACAAACACACACACAGAATTACTAGCTTTCGCAACCGATGGTTGCTTCTTCAGGAAGGAGAGGGAAAGACGAAAGGATGTGGGTTTTAAGGGAGAGGGTAAGGAGTCATCCCAATCCCGGGAGCGGAAAGACTTCCCTTAGGGGAAAAAAAGGACAGGTGTACACTCGCACACACACACACACACATATCCATCCGCACATACACAGACACAAGCAGACATATTTAAAGGCAAAGAGTTAAGGGCAGAGATGTCAGTCGAGGCGGAAGTACAGAGGCAAAGAAGTTGTTGAAAGACAACCCATGTGGAAGTTTCTTTCTGTTTTATATATATATATATATATATATATATATATATATATATATATATATATAGAGAGAGAGAGAGAGAGAGAGAGAGAGAGAGAGAGAGAGAGAGAGATAGAGAGAGAGAGAGAGAGAGAGAGAGAGAGAGAATGAAACATTCCTCATGTGAAAAATATATTAAAAAACACAGATGCTGTGACTTACCAAATGAGAAAGCACTGGTGGATATACACAATAAAAAACACACACACAAATTTCAAGCTTTCGCAACCCTCGGTTGCTTCATCAGGAAAGAGGGAAGGAGAGGGAAAGACAAAAGGATGTGGGTTTTAAGCGAGAGGGTAAGGAGGGCACAATTTTAAAGAGGGATATGTTGATAGCATGCAGCCTAGACCTCACAGAATTTTACTTGGTAATGGTGAGAAGTGGGAGGGGCGAAAAATTGTATACAGAGACAAAGTCTTATAATGCATTAAATAGGTCGAATGAATGGTGGTATGAATAGTTACACAGGGATGAAATATTTTCACTGGTAAGACTAGAACGGAGAGTCTTATGTAATTAACACTTTCAGCATGTTTCTAGATTTCCTTTGTTACCTCATGTTCATCTGGATTCCGTATACAACACACACAATGATGAATGTTTCCTTGTGTATGTCAAATTTATCAGTTTCACAGTTGTGATTTCAGTGGTTAATTTCAAGGTTATTGACAGGTAACTAAGAAAAGATTTTTCATTGTATACCAAGTTTAAAAACATTACATCAAATATATTTCAATTTTTTATTACATTATCAATATGAAGTAAATAGGAATATAAATACAATGGTTATGATCTCAAATGAAAGTTTCAAGTGAGTAAATTAATGTCTCTGAGTTGACAGTCTTATCACCAATTTCTTCTGCAGTTTCAGTCTTACTTCTTGGCAGTCATTGACTCAAACAGTTTCTTAAATTCTAAGGCTCCTGCATGGTTAGTTTCTTCATAGGACGGAATTGCTTTCTTTGCTCGCTCAAACCAATCTGCAACTTTAGCATATTTCTTTATATCAAAGCCAATAACCTGAAAGAAAGAGATCATGAGGTATTTTCACATACAAATGTCCAGAAAAAGTCATTAGTTAAAACAGTACTTTTGAGTCAATAGCAGAGTGCAACTAACGTCTGCTTCATCCTTAAGATTATTCATACCTAACTAACATCAAAAAATTACTATTTATTGAAAAAGCTCCTATTGTTCAATGCTTCTTTCATGACCTTACAATTAGTGAAATTTTATTCCTTAATAACCGTATATGTATAAGAGGCTGTCTCCTAAACTTTTATCATTTAACATTTTATACTCATTTGATTGAATGCTATAATTATCCTTATGGCACAGCTTCAAAAACAGATCAAACATATGAATGCTTCAATACTTATTCTTGTTTGTGATGTAAAAATATGAAAACAAAATATCTGCTTTTGTCTGTGTATGTGCGGATGGATATGTATGTGTGTGTGTGTGTGTGTGTGTGTGCGCGAGTGTATATGTGTCCTTTTTCCCCCCTAGGGTAAGTCTTTCCACTCCTGGGATTGGAATGACTCCTTACCCTCTCCCTTAAAACCCACATCCTTTCACCTTTCCCTCTCCTTCCCTCTTTCCTGATGAAGCAACCGTTGGTTGCAAAAGCTTGAATTTTGTGTGTATGTTTGTGTTTGTTTGTGTGCCTATCAACATGCCAGCACTTTCGTTTGGTAAGTTACATTTTCTTTGTTTTTAGATGTATTTTTCCCATGTGGATTGTCTCCCTCTATTATATTCAAGCAGAGATTAGATTAGATTCAGTTTTTGTTCCTTAGACCCAAAAAATGAGATGATTCCTGTGGGTGTGGAACATGTCAGAAAGTATAACCTAAAAACATAAAACATTTAAATATAATACTTACTACCCTGATCATTTGTCAGGAGATTGCTGAAATAGGTGAATACAATGGGGTAAACTAGAACATTTAATGTTTACAGAATTGACATGTCAAAATGAAACATTGTTATGCACTATTAATAAATTTGTCGTGCACAAAATACCTAATCTTGACTGTTGTGACCAAGTGCTGTCGAAACTGAAATCTGACATATTTTTACGTAAGCTGGTTTAACAGTCTGTTAAGATATTCATCTATGGAGTAGAAGGAGTTGCCTATCAGAAAGTCTTTCAAACTCTGTTTAAACTGTGCTTTATCTGAAGCCAAGTTGTTAATGGTTGCTGGCAATTTATTGAAAATGTGTGTTCCTGAATATTGGACTCCTTTTTGGACCAAGGTAGGTCATTTTAGGTCTTTATGTAGATTGTTCTTATTCCTAGTATTGATACTATGTATTGAGCTATTGGTTGGAAACAGATGTATTACTTGCAACAGATTTCATTAAGGAGTAAATATACTGAGAAGCAGTGGTTAGAATACAGAGTACCTTGAACAGGTTTCTACATGATGTTCTTGAATTTACACCACAAATGATTCTTATCACATTCTTTTGCACCCTAAAAACTTTTGTTTGGTTTGATGAGTTGCCCCAGAATATGATACTATATGACATCATAGAATGAAAGTAAGCAAAGCATGCAATTTTTTTTATATTTATGTCTCCTACATCTGACATCATTCTCATAGCAAATACATACTTGTTTAGGCACTTAAGCAATTCTGTGGTATGCACTTCCCAACGGAATTTATTATTGAGTTTTAATCACAGAAATTTAACACTGTCAACCTCTTTGATCTGCATGTCTTCATATGTTGTACACATGCTGGAAGGAAATCTCTCACAGGTTCTGAACTGCAGTTAGTGAGTCTTATCAAAGTTTAATGACAGTGAATTAGCTTTAAACCACTTCTTTATGTCTGAAAATTTGATTAGCAGCTATTTCTAAATCTGTACTTGATTTGCTACTTATTGCAATGTTGCATCATCTGCACACAAAACAAAGTTTGCATCTGGCAATATAACAGATGAGAGGTCATTAATTTACACAAGAAAAAGTGATGGATTTAAGATGGAACTTTGAGGAACACTGCATGTAATTAAATCCCAGTCAGATGAAGGCTGACTGCTTACTGCACAGGTATTTCATTACACCCTTTGTTTCCTGTTAGTCAGATACAACTAAAATCATTTCTCAGTATTGCTGGTGACACCATAATATTCTAATATACTTAAGAGAATGCTGTGTGTCACACAGCTAAAGGCTTTTGACAGGTCACAGAAAATGCCAGAAGTGTGCAATTTATTATCTAATGAATTAAGTACATTCTCACTGTAAGTGTAAATAACTTTCTCTGTATCAGAACCCTAAAGAAATCCAAACTGTGACTTGGACAATATATTATTTGCAATCAGATGCTTAAGGAGACACTTGAACACAACCTTTTCAAATATTTTTGAGAAAAACATCAAAAGTGAAATTGGTCAATAGTTTGATGGTATCTCTTTATCCTCCTCCTTTAAAGAGGCTTTTAGCCAGTCTGGAAATGTTCCACTGATAAGAGATTGATTACACAAATAACTTAGGATAAAACAACTCGCATGAGCACTCTTTGATTAACTTCGTTGATATGTTATCATACCCACTTGAATACTCAGATTTTAAGGGTTTTATCGTGGATGCTACTTCTTTGGGAGACATGAGTGTCATTCCCATTTCAATGAAGTTGTTTTTAAGGACTGGTCTCAGATACTCCATTGCACTGTTCACCGAACCTAATAACCACAAGCTGTCAGAAACAGAAATGAAGTACTTGTTTAAGAGTTTTTCAACACTACATGTACTTGGTACCAAAGTCTCATTTATTTTTAGAGCTATTTGTTCCTCCTCCTTTTTGGCCCCACCTATCTCTGTCTTCCCTATATCCCACACAGTTTTTATTTTGTTGCTTGACGTAATTATCTTTTTCTCATAATAAAGCTGCGTCTATTTCTGGATTACTTGCTTCAATATTTTGCTGTATTCTTTGTAATACATTACAATTCTAACATCAGAGCTTTTCCTAGATAGTAGATACAGTCTCCTTTTTGTACCACATGCTATCTTTATTCCTTGTGTAATCCACAGCTTATTTTTTGACTCGTGTGTGATTTGAGTTATCTTTAGGGGAAAACAGTTTTCAAAAGTGGAGGTAATGTTGTTAATGAATGCTTTGTATTTTCCGTTTGAGTCAGAAATATTGTAAAAATCTATCCAGTTCATGTCTTTGAGCAATTTATTAAATTTCTCAATTTTTGACATTTTTATTACCCTCCTGTACTCAGACTTAATATATTTTTATCCTGACAAGTTTCAATATTTGACATGAGATGTTGCACGTCATGATCAGATCACCCATTTACTATTGGTTTTCTGATATGACTTTTTGCCCTAGATCTGTCTACAAAGATATTATCAATAGCAGTCTCAGATCATTTACATATCATAGTCGCAAAGTTCACAGTAGGAACTGAATTGAACGATAGTGTTACTGACGGCAATAATTGTTCATGACAGAGCTTTTTAATAAATCCACATTAAAATTACCAACAACCCCTATGTCCTTGTTTTTTTGCCATGAGATGGGACATCAGAGCATCCAGATTCTTTATGAAGAGGTTACAATTTCTTGAAGGTGATCTGTATATACCTACTATTATAAACAGAAGTAATGTTTCACTTGTTGACAACAAGGCCTTACCTCTGCTGTACTGACTGATGCCATTAGAGAATAATCAGCAATTGTGATGGAGTTACCAGCAACCCATTCATTGTCTTCTAAGAATTTGTTCAGGAACTCATAAGCTTCTTCAAGTTTCTTTAATTTCTCTGGATCATAGCTTGCTCCAGCAAAAACCACAGGATACTGGAACAGGAAGATTAGTCAGTAACCCCAGAAAAATCATTAATGGAGAATGCATTCATAAATCTCACAGAATTTTATAAATCTTGTAAAATAAAGGTCTTCATTTTTATTTTTATGCCCATCTCAAAGCGTTTAGGCCATGATGATATGTAAGCAGTTATTATAATTTAAGAAAAGTTGAATGATGTCTTACTGATACAGAAATAATATAACGTTACAACAATAATAACCTATTTCTAGTAGACTAAATGGGAGTAAGGAATTTGCTGCCTATCATCAACTAGACGTAAAAGACCAGTAATTTCATGCATGTACATACTAGATTTCAGTTTCCTGTAATTCTGCTACAAATACATTATGTTTTTTGAGTGAGCAAGAGACTTTGGAAGCTCGAATGGAAGAAATTGCTCAGTGACTCTCACTGGTTTGGAAAGATACTTATACTTTATGTCATCATTAACTTAAAATTTGTGATCTATCAAAGAACAAAATTATTTTAGCATGGACTACTCTTGAAGATACACCAATTACTTGTGTGCTAGTAATGCTTTAAACAATGGCATTAATAGTCAGTTTTCTAGGTCTGACATTATTCTGAATGGCTGGTTGCTTATGTCTTAAAGGCAAAGAATTTGGAAGACCATGCTCAGCATGGAGAGCTCGAAGGAGGTGGCATTCTGTCACAATGTGATCTGCTGTCTGTAAGGTTCTGAAACCAAAGTGTGGAGGTGGCTCATTTAATAAAATAAAAATGCGAGTTAATCTGGTGTGACTGATGTGGAGACAACATAGGATAATGTATCCCTTCTGGGAGGAATGGTAGGAAGAGTATCATGCACCTGTAGTCTCTGTCATAGTGTGGAGAGTTTATTAGAGGGGGCAGCTGCAGCATTGGAGGAGAATGCTGATTCTGTTGCAAGTTTCAGGAAGTGGTTCCCAAAGATGGTGCTGCAGAAATCACAAGAAAGGAAGGCCTATTGCATCGGTGTTCAAGTTTATTTGCACAACTACCAGATGTTGACATTTAGGGAGTAAATACATGATGTACTGCTGACAACCTGGACACAGTAATGGCAAAGGTTGATATCAGTGAGACTGAACACAAGCTATATAGTACAATTCAGGAATTAGGGAGAGCAGTTGCTCCTAAAATTGACACAGAGAATTTGTAGCACACATGGTGAATTTTTGTGAAGTGGCTGGCCACAGTCCCCACAAATTGGATCATAAGTACACCAGGAAGTCATGCGTAGGAAGAAGGGGGGGCCTTTTTGGGAAAGTCCTGTGGCAAATACAAAAAAAAAAAAAAAAAAAAAAAAAAAAAAAAAAAAAAAAAATAGGGATTAAATTTCATGCATTGTCTTGAATGTTTTGTGCTACCACATGGTACTTATAAATTATTGTATGGCTTGTGGATTTTGGTACCATACTAACAGTATTTTCATTATGCCTTATAAACAGACACCTGTTAGCCATTGTTATATATTAGATTACTTACATAATAATCAGCAAATCTGGCGTAAAGTGTTCCGATGTTAAAGAACAGTCTTTGATTCACCAACCCTCTCTTCTTTGCTTCCTTAGGGTAGAGTGAGTCATCTTTGGCATACTGATCCACCAGGTAGCCAATGATGGCATGGCTGTAGAAAATGTTGGTGTAAGAAGGATACCAGGAAATGTGAAGTTAAAACACAAATAGATAAGTGCTGAATTCTGGCAATTATAATTAATCTCTTAGAGGTGCACACCACTCCTTAACTATGACAAGATGATTTTTTAAATATCTATAGCCTATATGTTTCTTACTATAATATTAATAATTTATTTACTGACATGTTTATATCAACTTAAAGAAAACAGAATATTTGATAATTACCTCTCCCAAAGGTAAAAGCCATTGTCATCAATTGTAGGAACTGTGTGCATTGGATTCATCTTCAGAAACTCTGGTTTAAGCTGTTCACCTGCCATGAGGTTCACAACTTTCAAGTTGAGGTCAACACCCACAGCTTTGGCCACCATCCGGACTGCTCTGCAAGGAGCACTGCCCGGAACATGATAGAAGTCCACTGATGGCATACTGGAATGAGGAATAAGGCATTGTTAAAATGTTATGTCTCAATCGGTTTAAAAACATGTCATTTTTTGTCAATGATCTAACTGTGAAAACTTGCAGATGAACTGGTAAAACAATTGTCATCCTCTACCAAAGATATAATCATATGTCACTAACACCACAGACCAGTGAATATTCATATTCTCTCTTCCCTCTCTGAACATGAACTGCTTAGGTATCTGCTTTGTTCTGTCAGGTACTGTCTACTTCTATAGGTAGCAAGCTGCAATTGCCACCTGCTCTGCAATTTATATCTCAATATTATTTTCTCAATTGTAATTTTTCTTGTGTTTACATTTGCAATTTACACTTCTTCTGAAACTGGTTAAGGATCTATGTTATGTTTTTATGCCATTGCATTTATTTATATGAGTGAGTTTTTCACTTCCTTTTCATTATTAACAATCTCCTGATACATTGTTATTATTATTTTTCTGTTTTTCTCATTGATATTCACACTATCTTCAGAAATTATGTTTCTCCTCTCCATTTCTAACTTGTGAAACATATGAAAGTGTTAAGTGATTTTCTTCTTAAACTTTTAAAAACAATAAAAACATTCTGTCTTTCCATTAAGAAACTTAAAATTCCACTCATCTGGATAGTAATTTAGTCCCCCCTTGATCCATTTTCTGCCTTTTCACCTTAAATAATATTTCTTCACGCTGTTTCTGGTTTACATCCCAAATTCTGTGAGCTCAGTCATAATAAGTACTGTCTCAGGAGTTGGTAAATTACTAACATGTGTAGCAAAGTTTAAAGTAACATGTTAAACACTATGCTTCTAGAGTCAGACTGAGTGAGGTGGCACAGTGGTTAGCACACTGGACTCGCATTCGGGAGGATGACGGTTCTATCCCGTCTCCAGCCATCCTGATTTAGGTTTTCCGTGATTTCCCTAAATTGTTTCAGGCAAATGCCAGGATGGTTCCTTTGAAAGGGCACGGCCGATTTCCTTCCCAATCCTTCCCTAACCCGAGCTTGCGCTCCGTCTCTAATGACCTCGTTGTCGACGGGACGTTAAACACTAACCACCACCTTCTAGAGTCAGAGTTCTATGTCCAAGCCTTAGAGAGGATGGAAGAAAATGTTGACTATATCCTTGTTGAAGAAACCAATCTTGATAATCACAGGGTATAATGTGCTGAAGGGACAATACAGAAGTTAGGGTAACCAGGAAACAATATGATGGTACCTTCTTCTACAGCAATGTCCTGGATGGGATACCAACATTGTGGAAAGCATGGATTGTCACACACACACACACACACGCACACACACACACACACACACACACACACACACACACACACACACAGTCACTGTCTTTGAGCAGTTAGGCTCCAGAACCCCAGGGGACAGTGGCCATATATGTGTGTAGGTTTTCTATTTCAGAAGAACTTTGACCGAAAACTTAATATTCTTTTTTGTTGTTCCTTTCTGTAACTCAATGCCTCCTCTATGTGGTGAGGAGCAATCTATCCTTTCTATGCTGCTGTTGTCTTATTCCAATTATGGCTCCAGCATTTTACCACAGTGTTTACTGATAACTTAATGGTGCTTATTTTAACAGCTTCAGTAGTCACAAAGAGTGAATAATCTTTCCTCAGAAATAAGCGACAAACTAATCTCAAAATATTACATTTATCATATTGTTGCTTGGGCAAAAATTAGACAAAGCAATACCATACAGCTGAACATGTTTATGTCCTGACTATCAACAAAATTCCATACAGCATACTAAAATCAACTGCTTTCTTTATTCCACTGGCAATAGCACAGAAGAAAATGACCTGTTCCAGTGACATAAAGTGACCTTGATGCAAATCGAGTACCTGCCTATGTAGTGCACAAAACGCTTTCAGGAGCACAAAGATCAATAGACCTGGCAAACTATATGAATATGGCAAACAGATCACAGCAAGCTGGTCTGAATTACTGCAAGTGATTCCTGTACAAGGTAATCTGATTATGTAATTTGGCTTATACTAATTTTTGAAAAAATTAGGGGTAACTGAAGTTTTGTATTTAGAATGTACTAAAAGCAACTTGCTGGATAGCAAGGAGTGTTATTCAGGTGCAAAATATCTGTCAGTTAAGTTATCACTGGGGAATGTTCTTAACAAATCCAAGTTGTTAACCAAAATTTCCATGAGGTTTTCTGTGAACTGAGACGGGACAGTTGGAGTAACAAGAAGATTGAAAAGCAAACTTATACACATATTGTGAAGTCATTGGAATAAATACTAACTTACTGAATATGCCACAGAATATAAAAAAGATCAAAATAGAAAACCAAACATGATTTACCATCTTCGTCAATGGTTAATCTTTACTGGCTTGACAGCAAAGTAAGGAATGAAGGATTATGACAATGTATTTAGACACCAAGTGCAAGATATGATGGGGCAAGGTTTGGGAAGGAACCTGCAGCATCTGTTTCAAAGGAAGCGTCCCAGTATTGGGGCTGTCTTAAAAACTTTTCCACTGAGAATTTATTACAGTCAGTAGGACCATCTTTGAACTTAATTCCTACAATAAACTTTCCAACTAGGGTAGCAAATTTCTCACAAACAGCTATTGATAATATCTTTATAGAAAGATCTAATTAACAATAGTATATTACACTGTCCAGCTGCATTAATTTGACCACCTGTCAAAAGTGTGAATAACTACCCTTTGCAGTATAGACCCCTGTGAGATGTACAAAAACAGAGTGAGGTTCTGAAAAGCACCGAGAGGGATGTGGGGCCACACCACTCTACTGCCATGGATAGCTGCTCTAGGTTTCTCTGCTGAGGAGAGACAGCTACAGGCAGGCAAGAGTGTTTTGCATTGCGAAGAGTGTTAGCAGAGCCAGCTGAGAGCAGTACAGCAACTTCGGACACTGCAATATGCTAGTTGAAAGACATAAGCCTTTCCTCATTTGCCACTATGGAATTGTTTAGAGTACATGCCTTAAGCCCTAAACAAACAGTGTGGGGCATATAAGTACTCAGCCATTCATATCCTAAATTATTCTCATCTCAGTATCACAGCTTACACCATGAGCCTGTGACACCCAGAAGTGCAGTAAAGGGTCCACTGTTTGACTACAGGATGGAGTAGTATACCCTGAGTCATGAGACCAGCTGCCACTGGAGCAGAGAGATACCTGCTCACTGGAGGGAGCTCATGGCTGCCTCAGCAGTATTGCCAGTGGTGCTGCCAAGCTGTCATCATGGTCACAGCTTGAGATGTTACTGATGGGGGGAATTAAAACTACAGCTTGCTTGCCTCCAGTCTTTAAGCTGTCAGCAATGATGTACATCTGTAGTTTTACATGAGAGTCACTGGACTCCTCCACCAAGCTGTTCCTATTGTACCATAGCCGAGGGCCAGAATAAAGAATTTAATTAAACAGATCTCTGCTGTCCTAATGTGTTGTCTCACTCTCCACAGATGACAAAGGGTCATCTAACAGTATGAGCAGCCTGATTGAGGTGGTCCCATACATTCTCAACTGAGCTTAAATCTGGAGAGTTTGGTGGCCATGGGAGTATAGTAAACTCATCCTGGTGCTCTTTGAAGCATGCAAGTACCCTGTGAGCTGTTGCATTATCCTTCCAGTAGATGCTGTCATGCCAAGGAAAAGCAAATGTCATGTCCGTATAATACAATTGGGTACATAAAAAATCAATACACTAAGAGGCAGCAGAAGAAAACATATATAAAGGTTAAAGAAATGTGTAAGCTTTCAGAGCCAGTGGTTCCCTCTTCTGCCAGATGAGCTGAAGGATATGGAAGAGGAAAGAAGAAAAAGGACTGGCAAGATTTAGGAGATGAGAAAGTTCAGAAAAGTTTCCGAAGACCATAGGCCAGGGGGGACTTACTGGAGCTGAAGAGGGTAATCAGAAAGCGAGAAATTGATTATTTTACAACAAGACATGAGCTGGAGTGGTGTATGCTGTGCTCATGGCAAGAATGACAAACATAAAACTCTTTTTTAATGAATTCCTTGCCTTATTTGAATATTGTTTTCCCTAAAAACTAACCCAGATAAGACCAAACTGTACAAAGAGCCTGTGGATTACTTAATGATTAAAGATATCTTGTATAACAAAAGGGAAACTGTCAGACAGAAACATGTTGATGCTACAGATCATCACAAAATGTATACTGCAAAACATTAAAAATAATGAGGATGCCATGAAAGCAAAAGCATGAGGAAAAAGAAAATCACATCAGACATCAAAGTAAAGACAATGTAGGATGTACTGTAGGAGGAGACTGGTAGAACCAGATGTGGAGAGAGGAATTACATACAAGAGTACCGGTAACAAGTGTGTGTGCTGCTGCAAAATTTTAACAAGTGTTTCATAATTGTTACTGAAAAGATGGGGTTATCAGCTTCAGTAGATGCTGTAATGGAATATTTCAGACCATTCATTACAGATAACTTCAGTAATACAAATATGACCCTGACTACACCAGTAAAAGTAATGCCCACAATATAATCTTTAAAACCAAAACATTGTAATGGGGGTGATAAAATGTCAACAAGATTGATTAAAGAGTACACTTCTGAGCTATGTATGTAACCAATCATTTATCTGTGGAACATTTCATGCATGGTTGAAATACACTGCAATTAAGCCTTTGTTTAAGAAAGGGGGTAATAAAATTCTGTCAAGTTCCCACACAATTTCACTTGTGACCAGCATTCTTGAAAATTTTAAAAAAGGTAATATACAGGGTGAATGTAAAGTCCGCGGTACTTTCAATTATTAATTGCATAAGAACTAAACATTGTACAAGTGTCATATTGCATTTTGAAGAGAAACTCTGAAAAGTTTTTTTTTTTTTTTTTTTTTTTTTCTTTTACAAACATTCCGTGTGCGAACCATGAGTGACTCTGCAGATGTCAATGCACTAACTGAATTCTTGACATACTTGTCCCAGCATGACATCAACGACTGTGGCAGTTACCTCCTGCATTCTCTCCAGGAGCTCTGCTACATCACATGGTAGAGGTGGTACATACAGCAGATCTTTAATGTGTCCCCACAGAAAAAAGTCACACCGAGTGAGATCTCATGACTGGGGAGAACGTTTCAAACTCCAACACACAGAAACCTCATTCCGCATGTGAACTTGCCATGTTTGAGTCTAGCACTGACTATCAGCAAATTACCAAACTATGCTGTGGCAGAATACATGAAGAAAAACTTTCAGGGGTTCTCTTCAATATGACATATATATGGTATCGGCACAATGTTTGGTTCTTGTGCAATAAATAACTGAAAGTGCTCCCAGACTTTATGTACACCCTGTACAATCTGGTTCTTAAGCAGTTGATAACAAATAATATGTTCTCAAAGTCACAGTTATTGTGGTGTTCCACAGATCATTTGTATGATAAGTCATAATATAGAATGGGTCATTTTACATTCACACCACAGTTCATATTTCTAGTGTTCTGGTACTGGAAAGGCTACCTACACATACAGTGAGAATGTACTTAATTGAATGGACAATAACTTAGAGTGGTTCATGGAGTACATACAGATAATTTACTTTAGAGAAACTTAACTCATCTTGATCAGCTGGAGGTCCCTCTACCGCAAAATATGAATCCAGTGTCACAAGTATTGTCCCACCTGATTCCATGTGAATACATCAGCACTCAGTTATTGCACATTCTAAATATGTTATTTGTCTATATTCATTTCTTTTCTGTGCCTTAACATCTCATTTTTTTAGCCTCTTACCATACGTACATAGAGAGGCCAATGGGCTGCATTCTAATGTTTTAGAATAGCAGTTCTGCAAAGTTTATCATAAGTATTTATCAATAAGCTGTTTGCCATATTCCCAATTCCCTCTATGTTAAGAGGCCAGAATTTCCATTATACAAATATTGAATCAGCCTGTTCTCTCCTCATTGGGACACTTCTACTACTATTACTAAACGTCTGTGCTTATCCAGCCTCAATACTTTGTCAACTATGATGAGCTCACAGGTGCTGCAGTAAAACCACTGGTGCAACATTCACAGTCTCATGCTGTAATAAATTTATGACCTTTACATTGTGGTGTGAGGACTGTCATTTGAGTAGTAATCCCTGTCAAATTCTATATAGAATTTGCAAGTGAGGTACATGTCATTGACATCCATCTGTTGCAGAGTCCTCAGATGTATTCGGGCATCCGACAATGAGATACTTCGAACAAAATGGCCTCCTTCATGGGCTCTGAAAATATCTGCCAAGCAAAACCCATCTTGTAATTCTCACATTCCAACCTGAAAGTCATGGGCTGAGGCAATGAGCTGGATGTGATAATTTCCAAGAAAAAACATTTGTATTGGTATCACATTAATGATTATTAACAGGAAATTTGTGACTGGGTTGAGAATCTCTTGGTAGGCAGAAAGCAGTATCACTGTAAGTCGTTGACAGAAGTAGAAATAACAGCAAGGAAATTTATTGGTACTCTTGATGTTCATTTTTTTTATGTTAACGACATGGTACACAAAATTGTAGCCAACCTAATAATTTTTGCAGAGGATGCAGTTATCTATAATGACAAACTATCTGAAACAGCCTTCACAAATATCCAGGCAGTCTTTCCGAGTGGTGTAAAGAGTGGCAGTTTGCTATGGATGTTCAGAAATGTAAAATTAGGCACTTCACAAAACGTAGAAAATTAGTATTCTGTGGTTACAGTATCAGTAATGCACGATGAAAGTCGGTCAACACACAAATACCTGGGTGCAGCAATATGTATGGATGTAAAATGGAATGATCACACAGGTTGAGTTTTAGGAAAAGCATGTGACAAACTACGGTTCGTCAACAGGATAAGAGGAAAATGGTCAGACTGGCAGTTTGCTGAAGTTTGTGGAACTCATACAGAATATGACAAACAGGGGGTATTGTAATTATTTAAAGCAGTGTGTCGTGAATGTTCAGACGCAGGCCGGGGTCGACGACAATTATTCACACAAGCGACTTATTATTTGGCGCCTCCCCCCCCCCCCCCCCCCCCCTTCCTTTTCCCTTGTGCACTTTCACCCGTGTCAGTTTAGTTCTGATACGCGCAAAATAATAAATCTTGCACTTAGTCGGCCTACGTGCCCCTCTCAGCATGGCGCCCCAAGTTGCGTCTTGCGTCGTTTGGGCCTTAAACTGGTTCTGGTCAGAGGCTTGTTTCACGAGAACACAGTCAAACTATCCTGCGAAAACCTATTTACAAAGTTTCCAGGACCACTATTGAGAGGTGGTGCAGTGGCTAGCATACTCGACTCGCATTCGGAAGAATGACGGTTGAAATCCTCAAACGTCCACCCAATTTGACGTTTTCCACGATTTCCCTAAATCACTAAAGACAAATGCCAATAAGCCGACTTCCTTCCCAATACTCCCGTAACCCGGGTTTGTGCTACGTCGCTAATGACCGCTTTGTCGACGGTACAAACTGTAATCTTCCTGTTTAGGAAATATGCGCCAGTCGTCTACGCGTCACTTCCATAGAGACCGCAAAAGCCTTATCACCCACACGTGGTTGTAACAGTAAGAAACCCAAACATGTTGCACCCAAACATGTACCATGTCTTATTAGATTAGAGGGTCTCTGGAAACTACAGAAAGAACGTCAGTCTAAAAGGATGCATGCCAAACACAGGAAGGTAGACCTAGCAACAATTGTTCGATGAGATTTCGGGATTGCAGCCAGATCACTTTGATTTCTTGCCACGATATTTCGACTGGCAGTCGTCTAGCCATCTTCAGGTGAGTGTCCGTCACTGAAGACTGCTAGTTCCAGGAGTCAACTTTACAGCAAAAAATTGGCGCGGAAACGCATGCGTCACCGGAGCGTCCTCTATCGAAATCCTCGCGCTCTGTGGAACGCATGCGCCTGCGTAAAGGTGAAAACTACAGGTCTGCCCTCTGTCGGAATGCGCGCCCGCGTCGCTAAAAACAGACGTGAGATGTCGCCAGACGTGTCATTATGAACAAACTGTCTTCTCTGTCAATGATGGATGCAGAGATAAGTGATCACAAAGTTGTAGCGAGACTGAATGTCGCAACATCCAAACCCAACCAAAATAAACGCAAAATGCTTCTATTAAAAAAATTGCAGATAAAAATTCGCTAGATGACTTCCTAAGAGAGTCTCCACTGCTTCGAATCAGTCTGTAAATGCAGACCAGATGCAGTTTAAATTCAAAGAAATAGTATCGAAGTAATTGAGAGATAACACCAAATAAATTAATGATATATGGTATTTAACCCCCATGGAGCGCAAAACAGCTCGGAACACTGTTGCAGAAGGAACGAAAAAAGCGTGCAAAATTTAAAGATGATGGCGAAATGCTACAGACGCTCGGAATTTAGCACGATCTCCATTGCGAGATACTTTTAATACTTTCCGCAAAGAAACTCACTCCCGTCGTATGTGAAGTACACGATGCAATCAATACCTTCACAGCGCGATGACAACGGTTATGTTACTCATTACAGTGCCGCATATGAGGAATTACTAAACATACTTTTCTGGAATTCCTGTGTAATGAAGTAGCTTGAGACACTTAATGAAGACAAGGCCTCCAGTTCAGATTGTATACCAGTCAGGTTCCTTTCAGAGTAGCTGATACAATCGTTCGCTTGTCTGAATATTCGCAAATAAAGTGTGGAAAGCTGCACAAGCCACATCAGTACCCAAGAAAGGAAATATAATTGATCCGCTGAATTGCGGACCCATGTCACTAACGTAGATTTGCAGTAGGATTTTGGCACGTATACAGTGTTCGAACAATTTGAATTACACTCGAAGCAAACGATGTAGTGGTAAACTGGCAACACGGATTCAGAAAATATCGTTCTTGTGTAACACAACTGGCTCTTTATTCTCACGAAGTAATAAGTTCTATCGAGAGGGGATGTCAAATTGATTCCACATTTTTAGATTTCCAAAAGGATTTCGACACTATTCCTCCCAAGCGACTTCCAATCAAATTGCGTGCTGATGGAGTATCGTCTCAGTTGTGCGAATGAATTCGTGATTTACTGTTGGAAAGATTAGACTTCATCAAGTAAAACAAAAATAATATCTGGCGTTCACCAAGAAAGTGTAACAGGCCCTCTCCTTATCTGCATAAACGATATGGGAGACAACCTGAGCGGCCCCCTTGCAGACGATGCTATCATTTATAGCCTTGTAAAGACTCAGATGATCAAAACCAGTCGGAAAACGATAGAGACACGAATATGTGTAGTGCGAAAAGTGGCAATTGACTCTAAATAATGAAAAGTGTGAATCATCCACATGACTCCTAAAAGGAACCCGTAAAACTTCGGTTACACAGTATACCACTAAAATCTAAAGCCTGTAAATTCGGCTATATACTTAGCGATTACTGTTATCAATAACTTAAATTGGAATGATCACACAGGCAGTTTTGTTGGGAAAACAAAAGAAAGATCGCGATTTATGGGAGAACACACTTAGAAGATACAACAGATCTACTAAAGAGACTGCCTGCACTACGCTTGTCCGCCCTCTTTTTGGAGTACTGCTGCGCGATGTGGCATCCTTACCAGATAGGATTAACGGAGTACATGAGAAAGTTCAAAGAAGGGCAGCACGTTTTGTATTGTTGAGAAATACAGTTAGAGAGTAACATGGAAATGTTGCAGGATCTGGGGTGGAAATCATCAAAACAAAGGCGTTTTTTGTTGCGGGGGGATCTTTTCAAGAAATTCCAATTGCCAACTTTCTTCTCCGAATGCGAAAATATTTTATTGACGCCGACCTACATAGGGCGAAACGATCATTATAGTAAAATAAGAGAAATCAGAGCTCCCAGGGAAAGATTTAAGTGCTTGTTTTTCCTGCGCGCTTTTCGTGAGTGGAACGGTAAGAGGAACAGCTTGTAGGCAATTCGATGAACCCTCTGCCAGGCACTTATTTGTGAACTGCAGACTGATCATGTAGATGTAGACTTAGTGGAGTGTGAGTTGCACCATACAAGTAGCTTGTGTATGCTAAATTGTACATATGGGAAAAAGTGAGTACAGTGCACAATTTAGCAGCTTAGCTAGTGTCTCATTTTTGACAGTGATATGCGGAAAATATTCCACTGGCCTCCTCGTCAAATAGAATCTACACTGCGTTAACAGATTTGTGGTAGTTTATCTACCTGTTCAAAATACTGCTCCGTACACATTATTCATTCTCCGATGGATGTTTACCTGCGTTTGCCCTTCGTCAGCCAAGAAAAGGTGGACGCATTTGGTAATACCGTCACCGTAGTTCACGTTTCCCTATATATCGTACACATGTCAGAAAGACATGGCTGCCACGCTAATGCCTTGCCTACATGTCTGTGTTTAAATACCCACATTGGAGTCGTGCTTACGTTGGATACACGTTGTGGTAACGCTCTCAAATGGAATCTTTTTGATCGCCCCTTATACAATATACTACAACCTGTAAACTTAATGTCATTACCCGTCTCCTTGTATATGAAAGTAATGCAAAAATCTTTGTATGGAATTGTGCACTTTACAGTACCAATGGCGTGGTGTTTGACAGTTGTGCACATGGGCAGCTGCATGCAAGGCAGCGACGGAAAGGGAGCCCTGTTGGTTCCAGTGTTGAGTGCTGGTGGAATGCAGTTTTCGTTTTCTTTCTTACTCCAATGCTGTTGCACTTAATAGTGCGCTGTTTTCTTGAATTCTAGGCGTGCAGTCCGGAACCGTGCGACTGCTACAGTCGCAGGTTCGAATCTTGCCTCGGGCATGGATGTGTGTGATGTTCTTAGGTTAGTTAGGTTTAAGTAGTTCTGAGTACTAGGGGACTGATGACCACAGCAGTTGAGTCCCATAGTGCTCAGAGCCATTTGAACCATTTTTTGTTTTCTTGAATGATGTTAGTTGGTCGGTTGTTGGAGTTAAAGGGACCAAACTACGAGGTCTTCAGTGCCCTTATCCTATATCCCTCCATGAACAGCATTCAGAAGACTATAAAGGCTATAAAATACAATCTTGGGAAGCTCATTTGTAAACAAGATACAATAAGACAGAGATAAAATCGAGGACAAATAGGAGGGGAGTGAGAGAGTGTAAGGTGGGAGAGCTGTACTGCCCAGAATTGAGCTGGATATCCCCACAGTATGCTACTCTGTGGGAGCCACACCATCTTCATCCCACCAGCACCTTCTCACCTTGTTACCCCAAGCAAACGAGCAACACAGACAAGTTGATAAAAGTTTAGGGAATATAAAACATTATAAATGGCAAACATAAAAAAACAAGGAGAATAGGAAGAGTAGGGGCCTGGTCAGATCACCAAGTAAGGGCCTTCATGGGACCCTTAGGCCAGAGCAGGCGAGGGGTGACCCTCCAATCGCTCGGGCAGTCAATGAGGCCAAAATGCCCAACCTCACAGAAACAAGTAGAGGCCATATCCGTTGGTGAAACGTAAAACCAGGCCAGCCACTTTGACGTCGCCCACTAGCACCAGAGGTAGCGTAACAGGAAGTTTAAGATATCACCATAAATCAGTCAAATTTGGTCAGTCTTGTAGGGTGCAGGCCACCATTAGGTGGGTTCTCATGGAGAATGTAGCTGTGGGTCAACAAGTGTGGCGAATGCATAGCCGACAAAGGACAGTGGGTTCCCTGTGAGAAGCGCAACGGGACGACTGCCACATGGTCATTGTCTCCTTTATTGTCCTCAGTGTGTCAGAACAGTCCAGACAAACCATGCCGAGATCCAAACATCCAACAATTGATGGCATAGAGATGACAGAAGGTCCAGTTCTGTGACCCCCATTTCCAAAATTGGCATCCCGGTTGCCAACTTTACCAAGGAGTTGGCATGTTCATACCCTAAGATCCCAACATGTCTATGAGTCCAATCAGAGATGACTGGCTTTACAGCTTGACAGAGGTCACAAAGAAGATCCTGGATAGTCGTGAGTAATGGATGAAGAAGGTAGGACTGGTCAATAGCCTGAAGGCTGCTCAGGAACTCGCTGCAGGTTAGAAGCACTTTTCCAGCGCAGAACAAGCATGCCTAAGGGCTCATATGATGGTCAACAACTCAGAAGTGAAGATACTGCATCCATTTAGCAAGGATAATAATTCACTACACCTTGCAGTTGTGAATGTAAATCTGGTTCGTCCAACGACCATTGAACCCTCAGTGTTTAGCACTTCCAAAGCTGTAAATGTGTTGAGGACAGCCAGGAACCAGTGGTAAAGCACCACTGGGTCAGCTGAATCTTTTGGTTCAATGTATAAATCGAGACTGATCCAAGTTTGGGGTACATGCCCTGAGGGTTTACACGATTGCTCCCTGACAAGAGGTGACAGTGGGGGATGTTGGAGTTCAGACCAGACACACTGTACTCAAACTGCAATTGTGACCCCAGTTCTGAGTCTCTGTTGAGAGAGGTGGATCTTCCTACTAGGAAAAAGAACATGGTAGTTTGGATGTGTAGGTGAGCAGTGAACTTGTACAGCGAGCGTAATACAAAGCTTAAAAAAACAGTGACACTTTGCCCAAAATGATAGATGGCATTTTCTTTTACATTGAAAATTCCTTGCTTGGAGATACTGAAAAAGGAGATTCAGTCAGAAAGAAATGCAGTCTTCAAAGGTGTTTCTACGACCATTCAGATTGAGATACTTTACTATTTGCTACACCGAAGAAAAGGATGGAAATTAGAAAAGCTTCCTTTGTGGCTCTGATGACACAGAGATATTTCGGAACATACTCAAATGATTCTTGTTCTACGGTAATTATAAAATGGTGAAGTCTTTGAGGGTTTTTAGAGAGTCTGAGAGTCTTTATTCCACAAAACCAAACTGCATATAACGTATAAAAAGTATTTTATAATGCGACGCAAATCTTCAAGCAAATGGATAAAAACTGATAGCCCAGACATTTGACGATACAAATGTCGTGAAAGGCACAAATGCAGGAGTTCTAAAAAAAACTGTTAATAGAAATACACATTTAATTTATTGTTATGTACATTTCACTGTTCAAATGTTTGTGAATTCTTAAGGGACTAAACTGCTGAGGTCATCGGTCCCTAGACTTACTCACTTCTTAAACTAACCTATGCTAAGAACAACAAACACACACCCAAGCCCGAGGGAGGACTCGAACCTCCGGCGGGAGGGTCCGCGCAGTCCGTGACATGGCTCCTCAAACCGCGCGGCCGCTCCGCGCGGCATTTCACTGTTCAGTCAATTTAACAATGAGCAATGCACCTAGTAGTAGAGGAAAGGCAAGACCATTTTCCTGTAACATCCTGGCTATTTTAATGTTTTTCTCAAGACAACGAAAATGCGTGTCCTTCCTCTCGAAACATATCTACATCAACATTCCGTTTCCGTCCTCCAAGGAGGAACTTCAACCTTCTGATCGTAAGCATAGTTCATAAAAAATTGCACCCTTTAAATAACCGCTTTACTGAAATTCAATGAACATAAAAAACAGATCAAATCTTTGCAGAAGCAGCAAGACTTTTAAAATACGTGAATTTTTTTATAAGATTTTGCCTCATTTTAAAATAACTCACAACTAAATCTCGAGAAATTAGTATGCTTTAATGAATGTATAACAATACTGAGAACTGCTGTTTCAGGATTAAGAACCTCATGGTACTGTGAGAATCTTTCAAAGACTCTCATAGTAGAAGCTAAGGAAGTTGTCACCGTGTATGTGTTGATATAATAGACAGATATTCTTCCACTAAACATTTACCGTACTAGCTGCTGTATTGTTCAACCAGAGATGTTTCGCTAGTTTTAAGACTAATCCTACATAAGAGATAATATGGATCACGGAGGCATATCCGATGTCTGACAAAGAAAAGTTTGAAACTGAACTAAAAGTATTCTACCATAGTCTATAGGTCTGATAATTATAAAGCGGCTACTGCAAATTAACTGCACTAATAAACTGATTAAATTCAAATTTAGATGGCCCCAAGCACTATGGGACTTATCATCTGAGGTCATCAGTCCCCTAGAACGTAGAACTACTTAAACCTAACTAACCTAAAGACATAACACACATTCATGCCCGAGGCAGGATTCGAACCTGCGACTGTAGCAGGTGGGCAGTTCCGGACTGAAGCGCCTAGAACCGCTCGGCTACAGAGGCTGGCCACAAAACTGATCCTCTTGACAGTTCTCTTAAGTACACCAGACAAAATGCTGTTTTTCCAACATTGAAAAGAATAAAGACTTTTGTAAAAAGCACTATGAATTCGGAAAGGGTAAATGCGCTTGTTGTGTTTTCAACGGACAAAAGTCTCCTCAGATGTCATCCAGAGACGAAGGAAAAAGTTATTGATCTTTTTGTACAAACTAAAACAAGAAGAATGGATTTCTAATTTAAATGAATATATAAAGCTTGAACTGTAAAAATTTAAGTAAGATTAAGTAAAAATATTTGACTTCGTTATTTTAACATTTTAAGTAAATTTTCTTTTTTAAAAGCGTTTGTTTTTGGAGCAGCACCTCCACTAATTTTAGCTAAGATACGTCACTGCGAACGATGTAAACCGGAACAAATGTGTCTTGAGCCAGACGGTGCTGTGTGAGCACCTATTATATCGACACACCACATAGCTCAGTAAGTACTTGTTGCGCGCACACTTCCTCGCAACGTTCATTTAAGTTTTCAGTCCGAGTTAGAAGATCACAGAATGAACAGATTTCACGGACAGAAACAGAGGTGAACACTTACGTGATGAATATTCAGCTTCCACAGTGCACTGCGTGGGTATCACCGTCGATCCAACTAGTGTGCCGGCGCGCCCGCTGCTGCTCTTAAATAGGGAACTGCACCGGGGAAACGTGACGAAGCGGCGTTGTCTGTAGCTGGGGGCCACGCCGTGGGAGGGGCGGCGAGCCGACCAATCACGTAACGACACCTCCTCACGGGAAGTATGCTTTGGCGGCCTCCGCGACAGCCGAGATTTCCCGAGTAGGGAATATGCACGGGCACGGAACCAATGCTGCCGGCTCAGAATGAGTCTGGAAAAGTAGTGGGCGATAACCCAGGCTTTCCTAGAAAAGGTATTCTGCGCCACACAGAACGCAAGGCGTCTCCTTAATAGTGCTGGTATAGTGAATATATTTCCCTACATAACTCAACGCTTAGTGACTGGGCAATCGGTTCTGGTCTAGCCTCATAAGTTGTAAACTGCATTCAAGTGAATCAGAATTGCAGTTCAGGTAAAGTTAGTGAGCAAAATGTCTACATACTGTGCTAGAAAGCTGTAAGTACGTTTGAGTGCCAAGGAAGATAAACTGTTAATGTTCGAGTATAATGACTTTTCTGGAGGCTAGAAATCTACTCTGTGGGAACCGTAATGGGTTTCGAAAAAGACGGTCGTGTGAAATCCAGCTCGCGCTATTCGTCCACGTGACTCAGAGGGCCATAGACACGGATTCCCAGGTAGATGCCGTGTTTCTTGACGTTCGCAAGGCGTTCGATACAATTTCCCACAGTCGTTTAATGAAAAAAGTAAGAGCATATGGACTATCATCCCAATTGTGTGATTGGATTGAAGAGTTCCTAGATAACAGAAAGCAGCATGTCATTCTCAATGGAGAGAAGTCTTCCGAAGTAAGAGTGATTTCAGGAGTGCAGCAGCGGAGTGTCGTAGGACCGTTAATATTCACAATATACACAAATGACCTTGTGGATAATATCGGAAGTTCACTGAGGCTTTTTGCGGATGATGCTGTGGTATATCGAGAGGTTGTAACAATGTATATCGAGAGGTTGTAACAATGGAAAATTGTATTGAAATGCAGGAGGATCTGCAACGAATTGACGCATGGTGTAGGGAATGGCAACTGAATCTCAATGTAGACAAGTGTAATGTGCTGCGAATACATAGAAAGAAAGATCCTTTATCATTTAGCAGGTCAGCAACTGGAAGCACTTAATTCCATAAATTATCAGGGAGTAGGCATTAGGACTGATTTAAAATGGAATGATCATATAAAGTTGATCTTCGGTAAAGCAGATGCCAGACTGAGATTCATTGGAAGAATCCTAAGTAAAATGCAATACGAAAACAAAGGAAGTAGGTTAGAGTACACTTGTTCGCTCGCTGCTTGAATATTGGTCACCAGTATGGGATAGGGTTGATAGAAGAGATAGAGAAGATCCAACGGAGAGCAGCGCGCTTCGTTACAGGATCATTTAGTAATCGCGAAAGCGTGACGGAGATGATAGATAAACTCCAGTGGAAAACTTTGCAGGAGAGACGCTCAGTAGCTTTTGTTGAAGTTTCGAGACCATACCTTCACCGAGGAGTCAAGCAGTATATAGCTCCCTCCTACGTACATCGCGTGAAGAGACCATGAGGATAAAATCAGAGAGATTAGAGCCCACACAGGCATACCGACAATCTTTCTTTCCACGAACAAAACAAGACTGGAATAGAAGGGAGAACCGATAGAGGTACTCAAAGTACCCGAAGCCACGCACCGTCAGGTTGCTTGCGGAGTATGGATGTAGATGTAGATGAAGGTCAAAAATACAATGACGGAAAAATTGTAAGGAAAAAAAAGTATACTCGTTTAAGTAACATACATAAGTGAGTAACATTGCAAGAAAATAGGTTAGTATAAGCGCGAGTCACGATATTACAAATGTGAAATGCTGGCACATTAATAATCTGTGTAACCGTCATAATTTGAATGTGAGCATGTACATGTGCAGACATTGTGTTGTACAGGTGCTGGATGTCAGTTTGTGGCATGGAGTTCCATGTCTGTTGCACTTGGTCGGTAAGTATAGGGGCGGTTAGTGCTGTTTCTGAATGACGTCACAGTTGTCGTCCGATGATGTCCCATATGTGCTCGATTGGAGACAGATCTGATGATCGAGCCGACCAAGGCAACACGTTGACACTCTGTAGAGCACGTTGGGTTACAACAACGGTATGTGGGCGAGCGTTATTCTGTCGGTAAATATCCCTGGAAGATTGTTCATGAGTGGCAGCATAACAGACGGAATCACCAGATTGTCGTACGAATTTGAAGTTACGGTGCGGGGGGAAACCACGAGAGAGCTGCTGCTCGCATACTAGATCACACCAGAGTCCATTAACTCTAGGTCTAGCCCCAGTGTGTCTAACATTGAGACTGGTTTTCAGGATAAGATTGGAGCAAGTGATCTTATTTTTCAATGTCCAGTATATGTTTATTTATCAACAAAACGAGTCCACCTTTTCTTTTCTCCAACGCTGTCCATCAGTTCAAATGCCTCCAAGCACTATGGGACTTATCTGTCATCAGTCCCCTAAACTTAGAGCTACTTAAACCTAACTAACCTAAGGACATCACACGCATCCGTGCCTGAGGCAGGATTCGAACCTGCGACCGTAGAAGAAGCGCGGTTCCGGACTAAAGCACCTAGAACCGCTCGGTCACAGCGGCCGGCTGGTCCATCAGTACTTTACGGTATATTAGCTCTTTGCTTAAAGTAACAACACTTCCAACGACCTTCTCAGATAGCTCGTGTGGATTGAATAGTTAATGCGCTTGATGTTTCATTTTCTGGGGAAACATAAATGCGCTAGATATTTAAGTTTGACGTCCCTGTCCAAGCATAATTCCTGCTTCTAGGAAAACGTAGCTTACTGTAACGCTAAAGTTTTTATTCGGACTGTGGGGTGTACTCGGATAAGTCAATCGTTGGGCATAGCCGGTCAACGCAAAAAGTTTCGAGATTGTATTAATACAACACGGAGAAGAGTTAAGATGATACACTCTTGGAAATGGAAAAAAGAACACATTGACCCCGGTGTATCAGACCCACCATACTTGCTCCGGACACTGCGAGAGGGCTGTACAAGCAATGATCACACGCACGGCACAGCGGACACACCAGGAACCGCGGTGTTGGCCGTCGAATGGCGCTAGCTGCGCAGCATTTGTGCACCGCCGCCGTCAGTGGCAGCCAGTTTGCCGTGGCATACGGAGCTCCATCGCAGTCTTTAACACTGGTAGCATGCCGCGACAGCGTGGACGTGAGCCGTATGTGCAGTTGACGGACTTTGAGCGAGGGCGTATAGTGGGCATGAGGGGGGCCGGGTGGACGTACCGCCGAATTGCTCAACACGTGGGGCGTGAGGTCTCCACAGTACATCGATGTTGTCGCCAGTGGTCGGCGGAAGGTGCACGTGCCCGTCGACCTGGGATCGGACCGCAGCGACGCACGGATGCACGCCAAGACAGTAGGATCCTACACAGTGCCGCAGGGGACCGCACTGCCACTTCCCAGCGAATTAGGGACACTGTTGCTCCTGGGGTATCGGCGAGGACCATTCGCAACCGTCTCCATGAAGCTGGGCTACGGTCCCGCACACCGTTAGGCCGTCTTCCGCTCACGCCCCAACATCGTGCAGCCCGCCTCCAGTGGAGTCGCGACAGGCGTGAATGGAGGGACGAATGGAGACGTGTCGTCTTCAGCGATGAGAGTCGCTTCTGCCTTGGTGCCAATGATGGTCGTATGCGTGTTTGGCGCCGTGCAGGTGAGCGCCACAATCAGGACTGCATACGACCGAGGCACATAGGGCCAACACCCGGCATCATGGTGTGGGGAGCGATCTCCTACACTGGCCGTACACCTCTGGTGATCGTCGAGGGGATACTGAACAGTGCACGGTACATCCAAAACGTCATCGAACCCATCGTTCTACCATTCCTAGACCGGCAAGGGAACTTGCTGTTCGAACAGGACAATGCACGTCCGCATGTATCCCGTGCCACCCAACGTGCTCTAGAAGGTGTAAGTCAACTACCCTGGCCAGCAAGATCTCCGGATCTGTCCCCCATTGAGCATGTTTGGGACTGGATGAAGCGTCGTCTCACGCGGTCTGCACGTCCAGCACGAACGCTGGTCCAGGTGGAAATGGCATGGCAAGCCGTTCCACAGGACTACATCCAGCATCTCTACGATCGTCTCCATGGGAGAATAGCAGCCTGCATTGCTGCGAAATTTGGATATACACTGTACTAGTGCCGACATTGTGCATGCTCTGTTGCCTGTGTCTATGTGCCTGTGGTTCTGTCAGTGTGATCATGTGATGTATCTGACCCCAGGAATGTGTCAATAAAGTTTCCCCTTCCTGGGACAATGAATTCACGGTGTTCTTATTTCAATTTCCAGGAGTGTAGTTTAATGCTTCTACATAGTCTCACCTCATCCGAGTGCACAACCATGTAAAAATGACAGAGAACTCGCGCGTTACATTGGCTTGAATTAGGGTATATCATCAAAGGGTTGACCCATCGCGTAAATTTCTGCATTTTATTATTTTGTGGTGGGTTTGTACTGAAATCATCAAGTCTCGTCAAACATGGTGATTGTTTCCGCGCTTTTGCACTTCGATGAGGTCGGAGCAGGCGTCCACGGGTCGTTTTGATTCGGCAGTCAAGGTGCATGGGACAAACTTCGCACACGCTTTTTCCGTCTTCAAAACATTCTGGAGAATACCTTCAATACTTGATTTAGAGATGTCGTTCCTTTGCGATTTGTGACATAACATTGTCACTCTACGGCCGTTCGTCCACCACTACAACATCCGTTGTTCACAGTTGTTAGTTCAAGCTGCCATTTTTGTTATCGCTGACGTTGCTTGTACACTAGGAATGAAATCAGTCTCGGAACTTTCTGGACGGACGGTTCTAATCTGTCAGGAAATTCCGTATGCAATGTGCTCCAGGGTGGGTGCTCGGTATTCAGGGATATGACAAGAACGTTCATTCGAAGCAAAAAAGTCTAGTAACATGTACACTTAAGAGCTATGAGAACTTCTTCATTTTTTATACTGCGAAACAAATATCTTCTACAGCAAGCTATTTGCTTTCCATATTTTGAGAGCTGGTAGTATGGATCAAAAGTAGGAAAAAAGTGTCCAGTACACATGGGTGGTAAAGTGCATACCTTAAGAACTACGGGCACTTGTTTATCTTCGCTACTATGAAACACACTCCTTCTAATGAACAAGTGCTGATAGCTCTTAAGGTAAGAATTCTAGAGCCTACTTTTACTAGGCAATTTTTTATTGTTTGGTCCGTACTATCTCCTCTCAAAATATGGAAAGCGAAGAGATTGAAGCAGAAATTTGTTTCACGGTGTGCTCATAGCTAGTAAACTAAGCATTTAGAACCCATTTTTTAAAACTTTTTTGTTTCGAATTATCGTTGCTTTTATATGCCTGAATAATGACCTTGGGGCACCCTGCATTTTAAGAGTGACTCCTCGTTTCAGAGATATGATTCAGATTTGTGGACTGCACTTATAAATGTGTCTCTTAACTCGGTATTGAGATCGTAAACTGCGTAGCCTTTGTAGGAGACGAATGTCTTTCTGTTCCTTCGCGTATGGAGCACGGAAGAATGACAGCTCAGATATCCTTGTGCGTGCGGCAATTAGTCTAAATTTATCTTCCCGGTCTCGGCATGAGTCATAGCTAGTGGGCTGAAAAGTATCTCCACATTCTTCCCTTAATACTGATCCTCGGAATTTTGTAAGCAAACTTTCGTCGGATAACTGGCTACTCACTTCAAGTGCCTGCCAAAGTTACTCGGCATTTCTGTAACCATTAGTGCTGCCCTATTTTTTTTGTAAGCGTTCAGTATCCCCCCATTGGTAATATCTGGTATGGGTCCCACATGTCTGAGTAATATTCTAAAATAGAACATATAACTGTTTTACAGACGACCTCTTTAATAATTTTTGGAGATCGCTGCTTTATAATGTGGATGTGCTTCCTTTTCGATTTGAATTTTCTACTTTTCGGAGGTTCCTGTCTAATCTTACACTCAACTCCGTAGTGATCAAGTGTTACTGGAAATGTTCTGGAGTGTTATTGTTACTAAACCTGTATCGAACAAAATGGTTCAAATGGCTCTAAGCACTATGGGAACTTAACATCTGAGGTCATCAGTGCCCTAGACTTAGACCTTTTTAAACCTAACTAACCTAAAGACATCACATACATCCATGCCCGAGGCTGGGTTCGAACCTGCGACCGTAGCAGCAGCGCGGTTCCGGACTGAAGCGCCTAGAACCGCTCGGCCACAGCGGCCGGCAAACCTATCTCGACAAATTGGGCACAGTGTAGTTCTTTCACAAGCATTTGTTTTGTAACGCAGCGAAAAATTTGAAACTTCAATATCCGAGCTCTTGAAAACTTGCGGAAGTGTTTTAACGCTTCTCACAGGTACCTAAGAAATACGTTTTTGAATATTATTGATGCAAAGGATTACAATTATCTTGCCTTCTTTTTCCAATCTTAGATCTAACTTAGCGACTTTAATGTGGACAGTCGTCTACCTTGGAATTCTTCACATAATGAAAAAAAAGAACGTTTTAGTAGCTTTGAACACTGTGAAGCCATGTCATCTGGTGATTTGGTTGGTTGGTTTGGGGGATTCAAGGGACCAGACTGCGAAGGTCATCGGTCCCTCATCTGCTGAAGACAGCTCCTAAGTGAGCCATTTAGTGCTGAGAAATTCTTTGACTGCAAACACTGCTTGTACGTCGTATCACTGCAGTGTCTTCGTGGCATCCTATCACTTCTTCTACCTCCCTTTGTATCGACTTCCTTCCAAATTGTCTTATTTATGAGATGGAATCGAAATGTTCACGAAATATATAAACTAAAATTAACATTACTCTTTTACCCAGATATTATTCTGCACCATCACCTTCGGGGTAAATACACTGATCCCAGTGTTCCTGACGTTTTTGAAATGCATTTCTGTAAGTCTTTCTTTGTTAGGATGTTTAGTATACCCTGGTATTGCGACTGAATCTCCTCCATTGTTTAAAATTTCCATCTCTTTCACCTGATTTTCATCTTGGAGAAGATGAAGAAGTCACATGGAGATGAGTCTGGTACGTTCAGTGGGTGGGACAAAATTTTCATCTAATTTTTAGTCAATAATCGTGAATAATGTAGATCGCATGTGTTGTGCATTGCCATGATGTAATAGCCAGTCGCCCATACATACTTCTGTTGTTGTTCCCTCCTCCTGCCCCACTTCAAGCGTCTTAGAACATTAAGATAACAGTCTATAAAGACTGTCTGACCAGGAAGGACGAACTCTATGTGGACATTCTCCTCAATACCTAAAAAAAGTTCGCGGAGAACTTAGTGTTGCTCCTGAGTAGTCACGATTTGCTTGGTCGAAGTTAAAAAGTCGTCTTGCATTGCGACAACTGCAGCTTATTTTCAGGGTCATATCCATAAACGCAATTTTCGTCACCAGTAGCAACATTTGAGAGTAAGTCTGGTTCATCTTGAAGCAGTTGTTTAAATTCTTTGCAAACTTACACCTGCTGTTGCTTCTGATCGTCTTGAAGTGTGTGTAGCAAAACATTCACCGCTATCTTTGTCATACGGTATTCAGTTAGACTGAAGAAAACGTTTACGTGTTCTGTAACTTATTCTCAAGGAATACGATCTAGCACATATCCCTCACCTCAGGAACATTTACTGATGCGATGTCATTTTTGGACTACCGGAATGGTCACCGCCATCAATCAATTCTCTCCAGCTCTAGAAATGCTTATACCAATCGTAAATCTGTTTCTGACCTAAAGCGTTGTTCCAAAGGGTTACGCCAACATTTGGTGCGTTACTGCAGCGATTTCCCCAAGTTTAAAACAATACTCTATACAAACATGCTGAGCTTCCAGCCATCACAAAACCACAAACTCATGAGAACATGAATGTGGAAATATGCCTACCAACTATTCACCAAACAATTTAGTACCCAATAACTTGCCACGCTGAATCAAGAAAGACCTTGGAGTATGTCAATGTACTCGAAACCATATGCGCGCAAAATTCATATTTCGGGCACTTTGAGTGCTAACTCTCACAACGCTTTCACCACATACAGGGATCAGACGAAAATATGGAAAAGTGATATAAGTGAATTTGGACGGGGACAGATTGGTGGTGTCCTTGTGGTGGGTGCTTCCGTAACTATGACAGCTGAAGTGTTTGGTCTCTCCAGAGGCAGTACATCGAAGATTTATGTCGCGTACAGGAAGAGTGCGAAAAGATCATCCTCTGAGCCATAACGTGGATGAAGGTTGTGTGTTGAGTGATCGTGACAGATGGTCACTGAAGTGGACTGTGACGAAAGATAAGAGTTCGACTGCTTCTGAAGTCACTGCATATCTGAATGTCACATTACCGAACCCTGTTAGCACTAAAACAACACCAACGGAGCTCCATAAGCAGGGAATTGCAGAGTGACTCGGAATTCCAAAACAACTCATCAGTGATGCAAATGCCTGAAACACGGAAACGTAGTGCCGAAGTCATAAAACCTGGACTATGGAGCAATGTAAGAAAGTAAGTTGATCCGATTGGTCTTGTTTCACACTGCTCCGAACTTCTGGCCTAGTTTACTTTCCAAGAATGAAACATAAACTTTGGCCAGCTATGTCGTGGTATTTCAGGGGCCTCGCGGTTACTTTGCAAGGTCGTGTTGGTGCCAAGAATTATGTGACCATTTTGCTTGATCAGGTCCATCCCATCATATAATGTTTGTTTCCCAATGGTGATGCTTTGATCCAAGACGACAAGGTCCCTGTTCGCACAGCTCACATTCTCCAAGACTGGTTTTTGTGAGCACGAGGATGAATTATCGCATCTTTCCTGGGCAGCACAGTAATCAGCTCTCAGTATTATTGAGCCTTTGTGGTCTACTATGGAGACAAGGCTACGTAACATCTATCCACCTCCATCGTCGTTACCTGAACTGGCTACTATTTTGTAGGAAGTATGATATAAAATTTCCTTGAAAACAATACAGGACCTGTACTTATCCGTTCCGATTCGACTGGACGCTGTTTGAATGTCAACGGATTTCATACACCGTATTAGTCATGGTAATGTGTTGTGGTTTGGTATTTCCATATTTTTTTCCTCCTCCCCATATAACTTAGCATACAGCTGCATATGGTTCATTCACTAATTCCACAGTATAGACAACCCGCCTTCTCCTCTCCGTCAACTTTCCCCAATGTAAATTACAGCAGCAGAGCTTTAGAGGCGCTCTATCCACACCTTGACTGTGTTGACGGTCTCCAAGAGAACATCTAGCAGTTCCCACCGGCATCGTTCCGGTTGACATTACGCCATCCCACGTCCGTCCTTGTGATGAAGGAGCTGTGCACAGTTACGTGAATTTCCGTCAGTGTTACAACACTTCCGGTACCGGCTGTCTGGTGGCAGTCTGCTCTCCTGAATACCACACCTGCAATCCAAATGTGAGTTTATCAGCTAACTTTGTTCTCCTTCACCATGTTGCATATTAAACGACTACGAAGAAGGCGATATACCCTTTTCTGTTCATGCAGGAGAATACATCCTCTTTGCATGAATCGTCTGCAGATGATACCAGAATAATACGACCGACCACTATGTGCCGCACTGATTAAAGTATCCCTGCATTCTGCAGGAAAGGAATTCAGATCCTGATTTAGATTTTCTGTGGTTTTCCTAAATCGCTTATGGAAAATGCTTGAATGATTCTTTTTAAAAACTCAGGAGTGACGTCCTTCCCCAACCCTACCTATCAAAAGCTTACGTTTCATTGCCAGTGCTTTTCGTCGACAGGACGTTAAACTATAACTGGCTTTCTTCTACAACTAATTCGACGTTGCGAACCTCCTCCTTATCTTAAAGAAGACCGTCGTTAGAGAATGAACAGATACAGCTCTTCTGTTGTTTGCACAGGAGTGCTCTACGCAGCTCGTGGTCTACTGGCTGGCGTTGCTACCTCTGCACCACGGGGTCCCGGGTTCGATTCCCAGCCGGGTTGGGGATTTTCTCTGCCCGTGGACTGGGTGTTTGTGTTGTCCTCATCATTCCATCATCATTCGTGAAAGTGGCTACATTGAACTGTGTGCAGGTTGGGAATTTGTGCGGGCGCTGATGACCGCGCAGTGAGCGCTCCAGAAACCAAACATCACACACTGGAGTGCTAAACCATGTTCCATCATGAATGGAAGGGAAGTACGTAATGGAATCGTTAGTACGAGGGCGATAAGAAAATTTGGCGACCTGACAATGGAAGGTTGCGTAATTTTTTTTTGGTCAAAAATCCCATATGTTTACGCGTCCTCATTTTAAAGCAACGTAGTTTCTGAAGTCACAGGGTATTCAATTTTATTATCTATTATCTATTCCTATTGCTGACCAACTTCGGCTATTATGCCATTTTCAGGAAGTAAAAAAAAAGTAAAATTAAGAGTTTAACATCCAGTCACTTTCATGTAGTACGAGCAGTTCAAGGGCGCAAACACGTGTTACACCAAGCTGTCCTAGCGCCAGCACATAGAAGATGCGCGTGAATCATACGACAGATAGTAATCCATACAACTGGTATAAAAACACCTCTGAAACAACACTACTGCCCAGTGCACGTCAACCATAATAAAATAAATTCTCACATTACCGGTAGTGTCTAAAGTGGTCTCTGTAAGGGCAAATAAATATTATTGAAGTTCTCCCTCGACTGCACAATTAATTTGCGCACTAATATTGTACAATGTTACTGAGTATTCAGTCTTGGAGAGCTCGGAATTATGGACGATAAAAACACCGCTGGTGTGATAGTTGCTCTACTTTGTTGCACCCCGAAAAAGAAAGAAGATGGATGAAAAAAATTATTTCTGGAAACTACCTAGAGCAGATAGTTCGGAAACCATCTCATGATGAAAATATACATTGCTGACGAAAGAAGTGAAGCACCCATAAGAGATTGTCGGATGTCAATGTATCACAGCACAAGCAGGTATGTAATTGATTAGAGTTGCAGTTCTTAGTGTTTAGTGCTATTAACAGGTTAGTGTACGAGATCTGTCCAAGAAATTCCGGAACATTAGTAATTTCGCGCCAATGGTGTTTTGGAGCGAAATGCGGTTGGCTTCCCTGCACACGCCTGTGTTTAATGTGTAACTGCCGGGAGCTTCATTGTTGTACGTCTGTTAGTTACTGGTCAGTGCTGTATTGAGTAGAGCGGTGTGTCGCACAGTTTGCGAATTTCGAGAGGGCAGGTTTAGAGGAGCAACACTTCTGCATTCAATTTTGAGTGAAACTCAAGTGAACCTTCACAGAGACACACCAAATGATGCAGGAGGCTTACGGTGATTAGTGCGCTTCAGCCGCACTCGGTGTTACGAATGTTCTTTTTTTTTGCCTTTGAGTGTGTACTCAATTTAGCAATCGGCAACACATAGTGACAATGTATACATAATTGAATAAACAAATACAGAAATGCATATTTACAAGAATAAAAAGCTTAATTGTTACAGTTTTGTACGTAATGTTTTAAAAATTGAATTGAATTGAAAAATAATTAAAAGTGTCTTGGCTTACAATTCACACTAATTCTGAAATATCTTCATCAGCAAGACATATTTATAATTTACGTACTCCATTAAAACCTACAGACTATAACCAGTACTCTTGATGAAGTTAACTATCACTTTATATAGTCGACGTCTTTAGTACACAAAAGAGAGCAAGCTGATGGAGGAAGATGGTAGCCCATACTCAGCAATGTCTTCAGAAAGACCAACCGTTCGCGGTCAAATTTGGGGCACATAAATAAGATGTGGTTGTCATCAGCTTCCGACTCAGGATCACACTCACATTTTGGTGAACTGTAAACGTTGATCCGATGTAGATGTTGTGGGAAAGAGGCATGATTGAAGCAGAGTCTTATGATGGTAGAAATCGTGGATCGGTCCACATGTGTCCTCATGAACCACGGCTGTGAAGGAATCCGAGGTTGTAGCACTGCGTAATAACCGCCTTTTGTCTGTTGAGAAACGTTCCACATTTCCTGCCATTGTTGACTTGCGTGAACCTTGACTTCACGTAAGTAGTCTGTACAAGGAAGGTGCAGATCCAGGACGGTGCCTAAGGTTGCCGCTTGTTTGGCTAAAGCATCAACTTCATCATTATAGAGGACACCAGAGTGGGAAGGTACCCACAACAAATGGATCGTCCGGCCCGTGCGTGTGCTGCTAATATACTCAGATATCACATCCAAGATGTAACTGTTGGTTGTTTTGTTCCATCGACTGTACTGAATGTTTTTAAGAACGCTTTGCGAGTCAGATACTATCAATATCTTGGGGAAGGAAGTGCTAGAGACAAACTTAAGTGCTTTCAAAACTGCCACTCTCTCTTCCGTAAATATAGAAGTGCTCGTAGGCAGTTTGAAGGTTTTGCGGATCTGGATTTGAGGGCAGAAAAAAGCGCATCCTGTACACTCTTCTTGCGGAATTTTGGAGCCATCGGTATATACACAGAGAAAACCCGGCCATTGTGCTTGAACGAGACGATTGAAGCCAACGTTGACATTAGTAATGTCCAGCCACGTCGTACTTAAATATTGGACGGGGATTTGGGAGCAGAGCGTTTGAAGATCATAGTCAAAAACAGGTAGATGCGTTGAACGCCGTATAGAATGTATGACAGGTGACCAAGTGTCAAAGCATTACTAAGTTACCTTTATTTATTGTTGATGATTTTTTGTAATGCCTAAATTATTTTAGAAGGGCTACGTAAACTCAGCTGTCCAGGGAAGCAGTGGATAAACATGCTTTGTCATGATAAACTGCGTAACGCAAAGGCCAGGTAATTAAATAGATGAATAAATAAAAAGGTGCTGACTACATGATATGTACAACAACAACAAAAAAGCAAACAAATGTAGTCTCTCGATAGCTAAAAGAAGTTACTGCCCTGCAAGCAAACGTGGAACATTCGTTGTCCATGCCTGCCAACGAGTCACAGAGCTTGCTCTTTTATGTTATTCCTTGAAGATAACGAGAATGCGAGGCAGACTGTCAGAATGAGAAGAAGTAGGCGGCGCGCTCACAGAAGAAATGTCAGAGTAAAGACAGCGCGGCGATCGTAAGGAGGCGTCACTGCGGACTTTCCCCCCTGATGTGGCTGCTTCTCAGGAAGCGGCACAAGGTTTCTCAACGCAATTCTCCAAACTTCCTGTTCAAATTTTTGCTGTGTAACTCTCTTTCTCAACGACGCAACAGCTACGGAATGGTATTCCCATGAGTCTGTTACAGGATTTACATTTTCGCTAGAACTCAGGAAACTTCCACTTCGCTTGTTATTAATGTGGGTCACTTAAGGCTTCACGTTTTTGTCATAATCAGGGACTTCATACATGTGATTTCATTCCCACTCTTCTTCTCGTTACCAGAAGAGCGCTTTCAAATTCATCGATTTTACATGATTTCATGTGTAAATTGAATTGAAATACACCTGAATTAAAAAATATATGAACTGAAAAAGAAAGAAACTAAGGCTACTTGGAACGAACAAGATACTATGATCTGACACTACAGTCATTGGATTTTGCACTGAATACGCTGGGGAATGAGCCTCCTTTTCGTGTTGGTGTGATCTTCAGTCCGAAGGCTGTTTTGTTGCAACTCTCCATGCTACTCGATCGTGTGCAAGCTTCTTCAACTCCGAATAAGTACTGCAACCTTCATCCTTCTGAATCTGCTTACTGTATTCATCCATAAGTCCCCGTCTACGATTTTTACCCCTCACACCTCCGTCCTATCTACCGATCCCTTTTTTTTTGCTCAAGTTGTGCAACATATTTCTTGTCTCCCCAATTCTATTCAGTGCCTTCTCAATAATTACGCGATCTACCCATCTAACCTCCAATATTCTTCTGTAGCATCACATTTTAAAAGCCTCTATTCTCTTCTTGTCAAAATGTTTATTGCCCATGTTTCACTTCATTACATGGTTACACTCCAGACAAATACCTTCAGAAGAGACATCCTAACAGTTTATTCTATATTCGATGTTAACAAACCTATCTTCTCCAGAAACGCTTTTCTTGGCATTATTAGTCTACATGTTATATCCTCTCTACTTTGGCCATCATCAGCTATTTTACTGACCAAATTGCAATACTCACTTACTGCTCGTTTCCTAATCCAGTTCCCTCAGCAGCATCTGATTTAATTCGACTACATTTCATTATCCTTGTTTTACTTTTTTTCATGTACATCTTACATCCTCGTTTTAAGACACTGCCTGTTACATTCAGCTGCTCCTACAAGTCCTTTGCTGTCTCTGACTGAATTACAATGCCATCAGCAAATCTCAGAGTTTTTATGTCTTCTCCCTGACCTTAAATTATTTCTGAAAATTTTCTTCAGTTTCCTTTATTGCTTGCTGATTTTACAGATTGAATAACGTCCGGGATAGGCTACAATCATGTCTCACTCCCGTCTCAGCCACTGCTTCTCTTTCATGTCCCCCGATTCGTATAACCGCCGTTGGTTTCTGCACAAGTTGTAGATAGCTTTTAGTTCATTGTCTTTTACCTCTGTTACCATCAGAATTTTATTAATAATATTTATTGAGATTCTCTGGTGGCGGGTGGTTCACCGACTAGAAAAAAACACACCTCCCTTCTGTACCAACCTCTTCATCTTGGAGCAGTATTTATACCCTACTCCTTCGATTATTTTTTGGATATTTTCTAATCTCTAATCTCGTCTACCACTACAGTTTTTGCTCTCTATGTGTCTGTCCCATCTTCCAATCAGTGTACTCCATACACACCTTTTCTCTCCAATTCTGCAGAGAACGTCTGCATTTCTTATCAGTCTACATAATTTTCATCATCCTTATACAACACCTTGTCTGTTTTTCTATTATTTTTCACTTTTCCCAGTGTTAATTCACTCCCATTCTCAGAAATTTCTTCCTCAAATTGAGGCAAAGAATTACAGACAAAATTCTCTTGAAAGCAGCGGTTCTTTTAGATTTGAACATAATAACTGTCACGGAGAAAAAGAAGCTTCCATTAAGGAATCAGTAAGAGCCACTCATATGGAACAAAGCTTTCTTTATTCATTCCGTAGAGAATAACTACTCAGATATGCGGTTGTTCGCTGATGAAGCTGTGGTGTCTGGTAAGGGGTCGAAGATGAGTGGATGTAGGAAGATACAAGACGACTTAGACAAAATTTACATTTAATTTATTGAATAGCAGCTAGCCCTAAATGTGGAAAAATGTAAGTTAATGCGGATGAGCAGGAAGATCAGACCTGTAATGTTCGGATACGGTATTACAAGGATCCTGCTTGACACAGTCACGTCGTTTAAATATTTGGGCATAACGTTGCAAAGCGATATGAAGTGGAACGAGCATGTGAGAACTGTGGTCGAGAAGGCGAATAGTCGACTTCGGTTTATTGGGAGAATTTCAGGAATGGGTGCTTCACCTGTACAGGACGCTGATGCGACCTATTCTTGAGTGCTGCTTGAGTGTTTGGGATCCATATCAGGTAGGATTGAAGGAAGACATCGGAGCAATTCAGATACAGGCTACTAGATTTGTTGTAGCTAAGTTTGAACAACATGTAAGCGTTGCGGAGATGCTTCAGGTACTCAAATGGGAATTCCCGGCGGGAAGGCGACGTTCCTTTCGAGAAACACTATTGAGAAAATTTAGAGAACCGGGATTTTAAGCCGACTGCCGAACGGTTCTACTGCCGCCAACATACAATGCGCCTAAGGACCACGAAGATAAAATACGAGGAATTAGGGCTCATAAGGAGGCATATAGACAGCAGTATTTCCCTCGTTCTGTTTACGAGTGGAACAGGAAAGGTAGTGACTAGTAGTTGTACAGGGTACCCTCCGCCACGTACCGTACGGTGGCTTGCGGAGTATCTATGTAGATGCAGCTGTTGATGTAGATAAGGCTCTTTGACACGGCCAGCAATATTACTATACTGTTCAGGAACAATGCTATTGTCTACAGTGAAGTGACAGCGTGTGTACTTGGTGTAATGAACATTAGCAGTCTTTAAAAAAAATGGCATGAATATGTAGTATCAACACTAGGGAAGGCCGTGGGAAGAGTTAGATTTGTGTCGGGGGTAGTGGTAAAGCGTAGTGGATCTATAAAAGTTATTGCATATAAGACATTAATACCACCAGTTCCAGGATACTGATACGGACTAACTATCAAGTAAGCACGATAGCGAACATTTAACCTATTCAAATACGCATTACCATGATCGTAGCAGGTCGGTACAGACAATAGAAAGCTATAAAAGAAACGCTCGGCGAACATAAATAAATATCTACGGAAGAATGTGTCGTTGTCACGAAACCGTGTTTGGTAAATTAAGAGAATCCGCATTCCGAGGTAGTTTCTAAACGGAAATAATCCGACATTTGCTTATATTGCGCGGGGATCATGAGAATAAGAGACATTAGGGAGTGTACAAACGATGTCTAAATTATTTTAGAACGCCTCTGTTAACTCAGTTGGCCAGGGAAGCAGTGGAAAAATATACTTTGTCATAATAACCGCGCAACGCAAAAGACCACATAATTAAGTAGATGAATAAATATAAAGATGCTGACCACATGCTATTACAACAACAGCAACAAATCTCGCTTCCCGAGCACGGGGTCCCCGGTTCGATTCCCGGAGGAGTCAGGGATTTTCACCTGCTTCGAGATGACTGGGTGTTTGTGTTGTTCCCATCATTTCATCATCATTCATGAAAGTGGCGAGACTGGGCTGAACAAAGGTTGGGAATCTGTACGGGCGCTGATAACCGCGCAGTTGAGAGCTCCACAAACCAAACATAATCATCATCATTAAAAAAACAGTTACAAAAAAGTCTCTCGATAACTAAAAGAAGTTACGGCCTTGCATGCAAATGTGGAACTCTCCTTCTGTATGACATGCCACCGACTCACGAAACTTCCCTGTTACATTATTCATAGGATCTGTTACGGGATATATATTTTTGCTAGAACTCAGGAAACTTCCTCTTCGCTTCTTTCTAATGTGGGCGTGCAAAGGCATATCGACAGTCATTTTTTTCCTCGCTCAGCACTCGAATGGAATACGACAGAAAACCTATGACACCGATGCGAAGTAGTCTCCGTTATCTACTGTATAGTGGCTTGCAGACAATGTGTCGAGTCTCGGAAAGCTACGAAATCAAATCTTGTAGTTTCCAGTTGTCCACTCCGCGCTGTTTCGTTCTTTAAATATTACATTTAGGTGTGTCGAATATCATAATTCTGTGAAAAACTTCGTGTTATTAATTTATCACTACCTTTCTCTTGGTCTGTCACACTGTACTCCTTAGTGCGTCTAATTATACACTGGATATGACTCAGATTAGAATTGCTGAATTACAGACACTCACCAAAATATGAGGCAATTTGATTAAAGAAAAGAAAGAATCGGTGAATCAGTTTACATCCGATATCTAACGAAAACCCTACGAGATAATTGGATAAGGTACCCGATTGTACCAAAATAATAGCAGCAATGGTAGGAGCTCAGACTATCACACCATGTACACTGTAAGAAACAGATGGAGATGTTGTTGAATGCAGTGCTGCGTGATAATGTTATGAAAACCTCCCCATAACAGTGAGAGAATTTTTTAGAAGATACAATCTAAAAATCGACGTCGTCTACGAAAACTAATCCTCCTGAAGTTTGTCTTCCTGTACCCCGAGCTAGTGCGGCACTCTATTTGGCCAGATTGAGAAGATTTTATCTGAAACCAGCATCAAATATTCTTTTTCTCTTTCCTCGTCACGACATATAATGCCGCGTGGCTCTCTTACGAGAAGGTATGTGTAACGTAAGTTGACAACTCACGTAAAACAGTTCAGAATAATTCGAAGGGAGAAAGTCGGTCAGTGCTCTGCGGCTAAAACCGGCACAGCCAGCAAAAGTTGCAGCGCTGTCCGATGGCCGAGGGCAGTCGCTCTGGCGTCTTCTTCCGACGAGACCACATTCCAGCGTGCAGCCATCCGCTCTTTTTTTCTGTTTCACTTCTGTCTGCAAACCGGTTTGGTTGCCGCAGCTATGTCCGTCCCATCCACCTCAATGTGGTGGCCCTTTCGCAGCTACGGAGCAAGTCTTTCGGACTGACTGGCAGAAATGTTGGCTACCTTCTTTAGGAGAACAGCGTGTCTTTTCTGCAGAAAGTGGTGTTCAACATTTTGTTCAATACAGGTCTTCAAGGGCGTTTGATTAACACGTGTTCAACCATTCTGTCTCTAATAGGAAAGACAGGTCCGATGCCAGTGAGGACTTAAGGGGATCCGTATCTGTTGAAATTTAGAAATTTTCAGTTTTTTTCCATTAATCTTAATCTACAGAACTTCCCCTTTCCGCTGCTCAAGGGATGTAAAGGGAGCGATTTCTGGATAGGAATCAACCGGATCGCCGATCATTCGAGCTTCTTCGCCCCCAGTTACGCACTGTAACATCCACGAGATAAATTTTAGCTACAGTACGACGAGAGGAAATTATGCCTAAACATTATCTATTCGACATACGAAAAATATTAATTATTTATATAATATTCTATGATGTAATTGGAGATATCGATGTGTATCATACAAAAACAATGATAATTGTAAATTCCTTTTATGATGTGCGTTTGTCTTCCTTTGTTTTTACCTTCTGTTGGTTGGCTTCTGTAGGTTGCGGACGCATATCAAACTGAGGTCTGTTAAGAAATTGTAATTATTTGTTAATTATTACTTGAGAATAGAGTTCATTATTATTATAAATATGTGTGAATAATTATTTGTAACTTTAATTCCTCTCTCAGTAAGCATTATCTGTGTTAATTATTTCTTTCCGCTGGAAGGAGCGCAGCCATTGACGGAAGCGATTTGTATCGCGTTATTATCTGTTTTCCTTAGAAAAAAAATCAAATGTTTGCTTGATGAAGTCTAAATAGTGCACAATACGAAAATAAAGTTTAATATGCATTTCAAATACTAATCCTATTTGCTCTAACAATAGAAAGTCTCTATCAATTGTCTGCCGCCATCGTAACAATTATCTCAGCGGCAAATTCAAATTACGCAACTCTGTAGACATAAATGCCGAAGGTAATACAAATGTGTAAAAATAAATGTGCACCGGTGGTCCCGAGCTCATTTTAATGAAAATAATTCGAATCAGATTGGTTCTTTAAAAACAGTGCTCATAGCACGATCCTTATAATAAACATTTCTAGCTGATGTATGCAGCCGAAATTAATTAAGCACTAGTTGCGAAGAATATTGTTTCAGGTAACATATGTCAGTGTTGTGTGCCGCTGATATTCAGTGGTTTTAATGATCATTTTGCTGAAGATAATCAATAGTTGTATAGAATCTGTTGTATGAACTGTGATTTAGTGACACTTACACAACTTGCAGACAACACTTTAACACTACTTTAACTTGGAGTTCTTTAGCAACTTGACCAAATCTTTAGCCGAGAGAAAAGTTATTTAGTAATTACTCAATGCAATAAAATAAGATTATCATTTTCATTTACAAATTAGTTAAATACCAAACCACTAAATAAAACAGCGAACGCCACAGCACGAGTGGATGGTTTTATGCTAACAGGCGTAGAACTGACATTGGAAGATGTCGCAGATCTCCTGCAGTGAAAGAAAGAATACTAAACATAGTAGAGGATAATCCTTCTGAAAGTTCGAGAGCTGTAGGACGTGCGTTGGGTGTGAGCCATCTAAGAGTTTTGAGGACTTAACATGAAGACGGAACGCATCCGTATCAGCTACAGAGAGCGCAAGCAGCGACCCCTGACGATTATCTTCCACGTCTCAGCTTTGCTCCTTGATACGTACAGGATACGTACAGCCGACTGCAGCCAATGAAAATTCCCTGCAAATCTTTCATTTACTGATGAGGCTACCTTTACGCGGTACATTCTACCTAGCAGTTTAAACTGCCCACACATACCACATCTTCCTACAGGATGTCTTACTTGGGCTATGTTCCTCTTCCTGACCGCAGACGTATGTGGTTCCAGCCCCATGGAGCCCCAGCTCACTACTGTCGAAACGTCAGGAATCACCTGGACGATGTCTACAAAAAAATGGTTCAAATGGCTCTGAGCAGTATGGGACTCAACTGCTGTGGTCATTAGTCCCCTAGAACTTAGAACTACTTAAACCTAACTAACCTAAGCACACCACACACATCCATGCTCGAGGCATGATTCGAACCTGCGACCGTAGCAGTCACACGGTTCCGGACTGCGCGCCTAGAACCGCGAGACCACCGCGGCCGGCCGATGTCTACAGCCAGCAGTAGGACAGGGTGTCCAGTTCCCTAGCCACCGCGTTCTCCCGATTTAGCGTGCGAGGATATTTTCGTGTGGCGCCATATGAAAGGCCTGGTGTACGAGAGTCCCGCCACATCTGAAGAAGATCTAGTTGCCCTCGTGTCTGTTGCCGCTGGACATGTGACTGACATGCCAGAAGTCTTTTCTAATGTACGCCGATCCATGCGCCGTCGCTGTGCATCGTGTGTCGCTGTTGGTGACTGCTCATTCCAGCATCTCTTTTAAGCTGTTGATAAATTTCTGATGTAATTTCTCTTTACATACCTTTTCAGTTTCCTGTGATTCATACTGCTGTACAAGCTAGCGCTGTAATGTGTCATTACCGCGCACACACATTCCTAGGCGAAATCTGCTTATATAGATCTCCTCTACCTGCCTTTACATTTTCGACATGTAGTTTAGGACGACACTGTATATATATTATTGACTTATTTCTGGTTTATTCATTCACTTAATCAAAACACTGTGTGGGTTGGTTAGTTGGTTTGTGGGATTAAAGGGACCAGACTGCCACTGTGTGGGGATGACCATTTTCGAAGAACCTGAACCGTTGAAAAAGGTAAGACGCGTTAATTATTTAGGAGACGGTGATTCAAAAGCTTTCAAAGCGGTTGAGAAAGATCAGTCATATGGAGAAAATGTAACTGTCACTGAACTGGAGCTGCGCTCAGTGGTCGCGTGGTTTGAGGTACCATGTCACGGATTGCGCGGCCCCTCCCGCCGGGGGTGCGAGTCCTCCCTCGGGCTCGGGTAAGTGTGTTGTTCTTAGCGTAAGTTAGTTTAAGTACTGTGTAAGTCTAGGGACCGATGACCTCAGCAGTTTGGTCCCTTAGCAATTCACACACACACATTTGAACATTTTCAACTAAACTGGAGTGCACAGCTCAAGTACAAAAGCGAGTGGGTACCAGGCTACGACGACTGGGAACTGCACAGAAGAGAAAGAAATTGGAAGATAACAGAGAACTGGATGGTAAGAATAGATTCACAGAATTTGTCATAGATTAAGTCTAAAATTATTATTGCATGGCAGTTGGACAAAATGTTAGTCGTTTAGAAGAGATGAGAAAAGCTGTACGAGCAGTTTTGTTTCACCTCTCTTCAACAGACGATAAATCTATTAATGGCCACCGCACAGGTTTAGTCGAGAGGTCTGAGGTGCTGCAGTCATGGACTGTGCGGCTGTCCCCGACGGAGGTTCGATTCCTCCCTCTGGTGTGTGTGTTTGTCCTTAGGATAATTTAGGTTAAGGAGTGTGTAAGCTTAGGTACTGATAACCTTAGCAGTTAAGTCCCATAAGATTTCACACACATTTGAACATTTTTTTTATTAATGGCCTATGCTCTCCAGAAAGTTATTCATGGTGCAAATAGTAAAGAGCGCAACAAAATGGTGAGAAATTTATTGACAAACGAGGTCTTGAATGAAAGTTTCAGAGATTTGTCAGGTGTAAGACTACTGAAGCGCCAAGCGGCTTGCCGAAGTGGTAACACCGGTTCCCTTCAGATCACCGAAGTTAAGCGCTGTCGGGCTGGGCTAGCACTTGGATGGGTGACAATTCGGTCTGCCGAGCGTTATTGGCAGGCGTTGTGAACCCACCCTTGTGAGCCAAAGTGAGGAGCTAGTTGACTGAGAAGTAGCGACTTCGGTCTCGTAAACTGACGTACCTCAAGGAGAGCGGTATGCTGACCACACGGCCCTCCATATCCGCATCCAATGACGCCAGTACCGTTGGGCCTGAATGGCCCGTTCGAATGGAGTTTAGTTTTTAAGACCATTGAAGAAATGTCTTCTTGGCCGCTTTCAGAATCCTAACAAGTCCATCAACAACGTAATGTGGGCCAGACAGGTTTTGCGTCGATTATTACACTGCACTTTGGTGTCTTTGGTGCAGGGGCAACTTTCAATGAAGGAAATGTTGCAAGGTGTAAAGTTCTGAAAAGACTGCTACAAACTGTTGGTTGTTTCACGATGAAATATATGTTAAATTTAGATAAAAAATATTAGGGCATCAGAGAGAGCTATTAGAGACCTTGAAACAAGGGCAAGACAACGCACAGAGCAGGAAAAAGAACATTGCGAGAGGAGTTTGAAGAGGATACAGGCAACCCATCTTATGAATCTGGATGCATTGACAATTTCAATGGCTGTTAGACATAAGTTGCATTTTCTAATAATGAAGTGTACTTTTCCTCAACTTCTTCTTGTCAGAATTTGTTCTAAATTACGGGTGACTCTAACCTGAGTATTGTTCTTATTTTAACACACAGGTATTCCTATTTTGTACATTTTAAAGGAGTTAGGGCCTTACGTACATACAAAAATGTATGTACATTATCTTGAAACTAGTCAACATTTATAGATATCCTTCTGTTAAAGGGGCAAGAAATGTGCAACCTACAGGCCATATGTTTTCACAAATTTTTATTTCTAATATTTTCTAGTAAGAGGTACTTTTTTGCTTTATTTAAGATAGGGATCACCAGCCTCACCAGACGCCTTTAATGAATGGTCTTTGGGAATTAAATTTGTCATATCGAAACACATTTTTGGCTCCTATAGGGTTAGTTTCTATGACAGTGATCTGTTTGTGGAACTTAAGTATACAAGAGGATGGTACGCAGTGAAGAGTGATATTACGCGCAAAGCGAGTTGAACACCTGATCAGGGTGGCAGCACCGTCGAGTTTTCCGCTTGAGAAACAAAAAAAATGGTTCAAATGGCTCTGAGCACTATGGGACTCAACTGCTGTGGTCATCAGTCCCCTAGAACTTAGAACTACTTAAACCTAACTAACCTAAGGACATCACATACATCCATGCCCGAGGCAGGATTCGAACCTGCGACCGTAGCAGTCGCACGGTTCCGGACTGCGCGCCTAGAACCGCGAGACCACCGCGGCCGGCTTGAGAAACAAGAAGGAGCGGTGGTAACATCGTGCAACCATGCGTTCCCATCTCTTAATCTCAGAGTAACCTCTGAAACGTAAGTTCTAATTATTTGTTGGGGGCATCCTCAACAGATTTTATTTTCTACAGCTCTCTCTAGTACCAAGGAAGTTATTGCCAGATTTCTTAAAACAAATACTATCATCTTGTCCCTTCTTTTTGTCAATGTTTCCCGTAAGTTTGTTTCTTCGCCGATGCTGTGAAGCCATTTCATATCTTATAAGTCCACCTAAATTTCTACATTCCACTATAACACCACGGCCCAAACGCTTCGACTCTCTTCCTTTCAATTTTTTCCACAGTCCATGATTCACTACCATACAGTGCTATGCTTCAAGTTACATTCTCATAAATTACTCCCTCAAATTAAGGCCTACGTTTAATGTCAGTAGGCTACTCTTGGGCAGGAATGCCTTCTTTGCCTGTGTTAGTCTTCTTTTTATGCCCTCCTAGCTTCGTCCGCCACGTGTTATTTTGCTTCTAAAGCAGCAGAATTCCTTACCTTGGTCTACCTCGTGATCGCCAGTTTCTGATAGTTTGTGATACTTCTCTTTACTTTCCTCTTACTTCGGCTTACTCTTAATCCATATTCTGTGCTCATTAAGCTGTTGATTCAGTTCAACATGTCTTGTAATTCTTCTTGATTATCATTGATTTTTTGTTATAGTTATCTTTAATTTTAATCTCTCCCCTGAACCTTTCTTTTGTATTCACGTTGTCTTCTTTGATTTACCATCTTGCTTGTTCGACGTATAGACTGAAACTGCTTCTCATTCTCACCCACTTCTTAATATGAACACTTCGTTCTTGATCTTCCATTCTTATTGTTTCCGCTTGTTTTTAGTACGTATTGCATGTTACCCTATTTCATGTATGCACACCTATTTCTCTGAGAATTTCAGACATTTTAGGTTTTAGAACGCTTTTTCTATGTCGATAAATTCTGTAAAACAAGTCCTGGTTTTTCAAGTCTTATTTCCATACCAAGCACAATGCCAGAACCGTCTCTCTGGTGCCTTTATCTTTCCTAAAGCTAAACTGATCCTCGTCTTATAGATCTTCAGTCTGCTTTTCCATAGCTCCGTATTTTATTCTTGTCACAAACTTCGATGGTTGAGCTGTTAAGCCAAGACTACGATAGTTTTCCCATTTGCGATCTTCGAGAATGTTGGTATGATATTTTTTTCAAAGTTTGATGGTGTATCTCCAGTCTCATAGATTTTACAAACGACCTCCCCCCAATGCTTTTAGAAATTCCGAAGAAATGTTATCAATGCCTTCCGCCTTGTTTGATCTTGAATCTTTCTAAGTCCTTTCACATTTTGAAATGCTGGGTTCCCTGTGTCTCAATATCTACTCCCGTTTCTTCTATCACGTGACGAGACAGTTCCCCCTTCTCGTAGAAGCACTCAATGTACTCTCTCCATCTATTTGCTCTCCCCTCTGTGCTTAACAGAAGAATACTCAGTAACCCCTTTTTTAATTTCACCGGAGGTTGCTTTCACTTTCGTGCGTGCTGAATTTCTTTTTCGAATTCTTCACGTTTTTCCTGCAATCATTTCGTTTTAGATTTACTGCGCGTACTGTTTATGTCATTTCTAGGTGAATTTTTTGTTGTTCCCTTTCTTTTACTGAACATTTTTTTCTCTCCTTTTTTCGTCAGTCACAGGAAGTATTTCTTCTATTATTCAACCTTCTTTCGCAGTTACCTTCCTTGTACCTATTCATCTTCTGTCATTGCTATCATTAGAGGTATACATTTCTCTTCAGCCGAACTGCCTATTATGGTATTCATAGTATACACAGACTTAGAGAACGAGAAATGCTCCTCATCACTTCACGATAGTTCAGTTGAATAACAGCACTAAATTTTCAGTTTCCTTGTCCTCGAAAAAGATCTCTCTTCCAGTATCCATTACAAACTCTTTTTAACGTGACACACCACAATTATCCAGTGTTCTAATGTTACAGCAACAAACCGTAAGCTGTTAAACCTTTTCAGCTTTGTGAGCGAGATCCTTGGCATATCACGACTATGGGACTTAGTATTTGCCAGCTTCTACATTAGGGGAGGTTCTGGTCGCGACCGATGAAAAAGAAATTGATTTGCTCCACATAAATTGCCTCCCTTAAGTCTATAGATAATGCCTGAAAGAGGATTTTTCGATTGTGAAGGTATTTTAGAAGTGTCGAATGGAATCTTGCGACGAACGGAAAATAGGCGGTTGTAGGCGCTCGATGAATTACACTGAAGCGCCAAAGAAAATGGTATAGCCAAGCGTATTCAAACACAGACATATACACTACTGGCCATTAAAATTGCTACACCACGAAGATGACGCGCTACAGACCCGAAATTTAACCTACAGGAAGAAGATGCTGTGATATGTAAGTGATTAGCTTTTCAGAGCATTCACACAAGGTTGGCGCCGGTGGCGGCACCTACAACGTGCTGACATGAGAAAAGTTTCCAACCGATTTCTCATACACAAACAGCAGTTGACCGGCGTAGCCTGGTGAAACGTTGTTGTGATGCCTCGTGTAAGGAGGAGACTTTGATAAAAGTCGGATTGTAGCCAATCGCGATTGCGGTTTGTCGTATCGCGATATTGCTCCTCGCGTTGGTCGAGCTCCAATGACTGTTAGCAGAATATGGAACCGGTGGGTTCAGGAGGGTAATACGGAATGCCGTGCTGGATCCCACAGCCTCGTATCACTTGCAGTCGAGATGAGAGATATCTTATCCGCATGGTTGTAACGGATCGTGCAGCCACGTCTCGATCCCTGACTCAACAGATGGGGACGTTAACAAGATAACAACCATCTACACGAACAGTTCGACGACGTTTGCAGCAGCATGGTCTATCAGCTCGGAGACCATGGCTGCGGTTACCCTTGACGCTGCCAGCGCCTGCGATGGTGTACTCAGCGACGAACCTGGGTGCACGAATGGCAAAATGTCATTTTTTCGGATGAATACAAGTTCTGTTTACAACATCATGATGGTCGCATCCGTGTTTGGCGACATCGCGGTGAACGCACACTGGAAGCGTGTATTCGTCATCGCCATACTGGCGTATTACCCAGCGTGATGGTATGGGGTATCATTAGTTACACGTCTCGGTCACCTATTGTTTGCATTGACGGCAGTTTGAACAGTGGACGTTACATTTCAGTTGTGTTACGACCCTTCATTCGATCCCTGCGAAATCCTACATTTCAGCAGGATAATGCACGATCGGATGTTGCAGGTCCTGTACGGGCCTTTCTGGATACAGGAAATGTTTGACTGCTGACTTGGCCGGTACGTCCTCCATATCTCTCACCAATTGAAAACGTGTGGTCCATGGTAGCCGAGAAACTAGCTCGTCACAATATGCCAGTCACTACTCTTGATGAACTGTGGTATCGTGTTGAAGCTGCATGGGCCAGGCGTATCAAGGCCGTTATTACGGCCATATGTTGTTGATTTGAGTACTGATTTCTCAGGATCTATGCACCCAAAATGCGTGAAAATGTAATCACATGTCAGTTCTAGTATAATATATTTGTCCAATGAATACCCGTTTATCATCTGCATTTCTTCTTGGTGTAGCAATTTTAATGGCCAGTTGTGTACATAAACAGGTTGGAAACACCTATGTAAGACAACAAGCGTCTGGCGGGGTTGTTAGATCTGTTACTGCTGCTAAAATGGTAGGTTATCAATATTTAAGTGAGTTTGAATGTGGTATTATAGTCGGCGCACGAGCGATGGGACACAGCATCTCCGAGGTAGCGAGGAAGTAGGGATATTCTCGTATGACCATTTCACGATTCTACCGTGAATATAAGGAATCCAATAAAACACCAAATCTCCGACATCGTTGCGGCTGGAAAAAGATCCTGCAAGAGCGGGACCAACGACGACTGAAGAGAATCTTTCAACGTGATAGAAGTGCAGCCCTTCCGCAAATTGCTGCAGATTTCAATGATGGCCCATCAGCAAGTATCAGTATGCGAATCATTCAACGAAACATCATCGATATGGGCTTTCGGAGCCGAAGACCCACTCGTGTACCCTTGATGATTGCACGGCACAAAGCTTTACGCCTCGCCAGGGGCTGCCGACACTGACCTTCGACTGGAAACGTGTTGCCTGGTCAGAAGAGTGTACCGAATGGATGGACGTGTAGGGGTATGGAGACAGCCTCATAAATCCATGGACATGTCAGCAGGGGACTTTTTAAGCTGGTGGGGGGTCTGTAATGGTGTGGGGCGCGTGCAGTTGGAGCGACCACCTGCATCCATTCATGTCCATTGTGCATTCCGACAGACTTGGGCAATTCCAACAGGACAATGCGACACCCCAAACGACCAGAATTGCTACAGAGTGGCTCCAAGAACACTCTTCTGAGTTTAAACACTTCCGCTGGCCATTAAACTCCTCAGATATGAACACTATTGAGGATATCTGGAATGCGTTGCAATGTGCTGTTCAGGAGAGATCTCCACCATCTCGTATTCTTATGGATTTATGGACGGCGCTGCAGGATTCACGGTGTCAGTTCCCTTCAGCACTACTTCAGGCATTAGTCGAGTCCATGCCACGTCTGGTTGCGGCAGTTCTGCGTCCTACCGGGGGCTCTACACGTTATTAGGCAGGTTTATCAGTTTCTTTCAGTGTAGTTCAGGGAAAGAGTCGATCAGTATACGAATTTCTGTCCAATGAGGATTTGCATAAAAGATGCCCGGTACCAATACGCAAAATGACAATGAGAGCTTCAAGGCAGGCATTTGAAATCTGGTACCGCAACAGATTTATTGTGGAGAAAAAACTATCGAAACAGCAGCCCACATAGCTCCAGGTATCTTCAACGAAGGTTATTCATCTATTCTGAAGACCATGAACATGTTAGTAATCGTTATAGGGACGGAGTTACCTGACAGCAAACGCTTGGCCGCTGCGTAGCAAGGAATGTCTCAGTTTGTTAAAAGAGCCCGGACTGAAAAAAATGCAGGACCAAGTTCAGGTCGAGAGCATATTTAAGGAAGAACAAGGATGACATAGTTCTTTTTTTTACTCAAATTCTGAACCCGTTTTTCTCGAAACAACAGTTTTCAGCAGGTGTAGTGCTCTAGAGCCTTGACAGATTAACCGATTTATTTAATTTTTTAAAAAATGAAAGGTAATTTAAAGAAAGTATCCTTAGCGCGTTGTACAAGATCGTGGCTGTTTCTGAAACCCATAAAAATAAAAAATTCCTAAATCAGAACGAATTTGGAAGGCCCTCATGATGAGGCTTTGAAAAATATATCGAATATATGTGGCGGCTATTTGAAAAAGATGTCAGTTTCTTGGCATGTTTGTCTAAGTTCAAATGTTTCAAAAATATTTAGAAATCGGATAAAAAATCGGCACTGCGAGTAGCCTGGTTGCTGCAGCCTTGACCTGCTAGCCTCAGGATGGGTGGTCCATGGCCGCCAGAGCAGTGCTGGGGTAGCGGTGGAGGCGGTGGCGGTGGCGGCAGCTTCCTGCGCGGCGGCTAGAGGCGCCCTTGCTGGCGAAGCGCGCCACACGGGACCTTGTCCCGATGTTATAGTCTTCACTGCCCTCGGAACCCGAGCCACGGCGTTTTGTGGGAATTGTTCCCCTGACGCAGCCGGTGTTGAATAACGAACACAGTTCTGGACATTGCTTGCTGCCGCTGCAGCTGCTGCAAGGAAAGAAGAAACACCGATTGTTTGTAAGCAGAGTGAGTACGTATTACCTACTTCACTCTGGCTCCTTGACAGTTTCCTCAGTTCTTCACGACGATGAAGGTCTTCCTCCATCTTCTCCACCTACTATGGCATTTCACCCGGTACTGAATTTGGGAAGACCCATTTGTCCAACTCTCCTACATCACCTGCAGCTATAACGATCTAATAATAACAATATACACTCACTCACTCTCTCTCTCTCTCTCTCTCTCTCTCTCTCTCTCTCTCTCTCTCTCTCTCTCACACACACACACACACACACACACACACACACACACACATACACAAAAAAATCTATATTCACTTACATGAGATCCGTGATGGCTCCTGCATATCTCCAGCACATACCCCTCCCTGTCCCGCTTCTTCGTCTGCCAGGTAATCATCTATAACAGCGCGGAATATGCATCACATTACATATATGATGAAATTTAATTATGTATACACAGTACTATGGGGATGAAAAAAAATTAATAAACAATAAGAAATTCTTAGTTGTAAGTAGACTGTTTAGGTTTTCTTATTGGTAACGCCACATAGCGCTCTGTATGAAAAATCACTGGCTGTGCTGTGCGCAGTCTGTGGCTAGTTTTCATTGTTGTCTGCCATTGCAGTGTGGGGCAGCGGCAGCTGGATGCTAACAGCGCGTAGCGTTGCGCAGTTGGAGGTGAGCCGCCAGCAGTGGTGGACGTGGGGAGAGAGATGGCGGAGTTTTGAAATTTGTAAGAATTGGTGTCATGAACTGATATATATATATATATATATATATATATATATATATATATATATATATATATATATATATATAATGACTACTAAGGTAAATACATTGTTTGTTCTCTATTAAAATCTTTCATTTGCTAACTATACCTATCAGTAGTTAGTGCCTTCCGTAGTTTGAATCTTTTATCTAGCTGGCAGTAGTGGCGCACGCTGTATTGCAGTAGCTTGAGTAACGAAGATTTTTGTGAGGTAAGTGATTTGTAAAACGTATAGGTTAATGTTAGTCAGGGCCATTCTTTCGTAGGGATTTTTGGAAGTCAGATTGCGTTGCGCTAAAAATATTGTGTGTCAGTTTAAGCACAGCGTGTATAAATTTTACAAAGGGGACTTTTCATAGTGAAATGGGAAAAGATGTAACGCTTATCGATTTTTATTCTCGAAATCCTCTACATCTACAACAGTAATATATTATGTAAACGATGAATTTTTTTAGAGGGAAACTATTGAACAGGATATATACTGCAACAAAACAAAAAGTAACATTTATCTGTTTTGGTCGCTCGACTCGTTGGCCGCAATGTATAACATATTCGATGAAAGATATAGACACTGCTTACGATGATACTGCTGCCGCTGCAGTTCCTGCCACTGCTGGTGCTGGTACAGCTGCGTCCACTGTTGTTGCTGTTGCTGTTGCTGCAGCTGATGCCACTGCTGTTGCTGTTGTTGCTGGTGCAGCTATCCATGCTACTCTATCCTATGCAAGTCTCTTCATCTCCGAATGACTACTGCAACCTACATCCCTCTGAATCTGCTTACTGTATTCATATCTCGGTCTCCCTCTACGATTTTTACCCTCCACGCTTCCCTCCAATACTAAATTGGCGATCCCTTGATACCTCAGAATATGCCCTACCTACCGATTCCTTCTTCTAGTTAAGTTGTGCCACAAATTCCTTTTCTCACCCATTCTATTCAGTGCCTCCTCATTAGTTACGTGAGCTACCCATTTAGTCTTCAGCATTCTTCTGTAGCACCACATTTCGAAACCTTCTGTTCTCTTCTTGTCTAAACTATTTAATGTTAATGTTTCACTTCCATACATGGCTACACTCCATACACTTCCTGACCTTTAAATCTATACTCGATGATAACAAATTTCTCTTCTTCAGAAACACTTTCCTTGCCACTGCCAGTCTACATTCATATCCTCTCTACTTTGACCATCATCAGTTATTTTGCTCCCCAAGTAGCAAAACTCATCTACTACTGTGAGTATCTTATTTACTAACCTAATTCCATCACCATCACCTGATTTAATCCGACTTCATTCCATTATCCTAGTTTTGTTTTTGTTGATGTTAATCTTATATCCTCCTTTCAAGACACAGTCCATTCCGTTCAGCTGCTCTTCCAGGTCCTTTGCTGTCTCTGACAGAATTACAATGGCATCGGCAAACCTCAAAGTTTTTATTTCTTCTCCACGGATTTAATCCCTACTCCAATTTTTTCTTTTCTTTCCTTTACTGTTTGCTCAATATACAGATTGAATAACATCGGAGATAGGCTACAACCCTGTCTCACTCCCTTCCCAACCACTGCTTCCCTTTCGTGCACCCCCCCCCCCCCCCCCTCCCCACTCTTAAAATTGCCATCTATTTTCTGTACAAATTATAAGTAGCCTTTAGCTCCCTGTATTTGATCCCTGCCACCTTCAGAATTTGAAAGAGAGTATTCCAGCAAACATTGTCCAAAGCTTTCGCTAAGTCTACAAACGCTTAGAAACGTAATTTTGCCTTTCCTTAATCTACCTTCTAAAATAAGTCGTAGGGTCAGTATTGCCTTACGTGTTCCAACATTTCTACGAAATCCAAACTGATCTTCCCAGAGGTCGGCTTCTACCAGTTTTTCCATTCGTCTGTAAAGAATTCGCGTTAGTATTTTGCAGCCGTGACTTATTAAACTGATAGTTCGCTAATTTTCACATCTGTCAACACCTGCCTTCTTTGGAATTGGAATTATTATATTCTTCTTGAACTCTGAGGGTATTTCGCCTGTCTCATACATCTTGCTCACCAGATGGTAGACTTTTGTCGGGGTTGGTTCTCCCAAGGCCATCAGTAGTTGTGATGTAATGTTGTCTACTCCCGGGGCCTTGTTTCGAGTTAGGTCTTTCAGTGCTCTGTCAAACTCTTCACGCAGTATCATATCTCCCATTTCATATTCCATTTCCGTAACATTTCCCTCAAGTACATCGCCCTTGTATAGACGCTCTATATACTCCTTCCACCTTTCTATGTTCCCTTCTTTGCTTATAACTGGTTTTCCATCAGAGCTCTCGTTATTCATACAAGTGGTTCCCTTTTCTCCAAAGATCTTTTTTAATTTTCTTGAAGGCTGTATCTGTCTTACCCCTATTGAGATAAGCCTCTACATCCTTACATTTGTCCTCTAGCCATCCCTGCTTAGCCATTTTGCACTTCCTGTCCACCTAATTTTTGAGACGTTTGTTTTCCTTTTGCCTGCTTCAATTACTGTATTTTTATATAATCTCCTTTCATCATTTAAATTCAGCATCTCTTTTGTTACCAACAGATTTCTACTAGCCATCGTCTTTTTACCTACTTGATACTCTGCTGCCTTCACTATTTCGTTACTCAAAGGTACCCATTCTTCTTCTACTGTATTTCTTTCCTCCGTTGTTGTCAATCATTCCATAATGCTCTCTCTGCAACTCCGTGCAACCTCTGGTTCTTTCAGTTTATCCAGGTCCCATCTCTTTAAATTCCCACCTTTTTTTAGTTTCTTCGGTTTAATCTATAGATCATACCCAATAGATTGTGGGCAGAGTCAACTTCTGCCCCTGCGACCTAGTTCTTAAATCCCTGTCTTACCATTATATAATCTATTTGAAACATTCCAGTGTCTCCAGGCTTCTTCCTCATACACAGCCTTCTTTCATGATTCTTAAACCAACTGTTAGCTATGATTAAGTTATGCTGTGTACAAAATTGTACCAGGTGGTTTCCTCTTTCATTCCTTACCCCCATTCCATATTCACCTACTACTTTGCCTTCTCCTTCTGTTACTGTTATCGAATTCGAGCCCCCTATGACTTTTACATTTTCGTTTCCCTTAACTATCTGAATAATTTCTTTTATCTGATCATTCATTGCCGGCCCCGGTGCTCTCGTGGTTCTAGGCGCGCAGTCCGGAACCGTGCGACTGCTACGGTCGCTGGTTCGAATCCTGCCTCGGGCATGGATGTGTGTGATGTCCTTAGGTTAGTTAGATTTAAGTAGTTCTAAGTTCTAGGGGACTAATGACCACAGCAGTTGAGTCCCATAGTGCTCAGAGCCATTTTTTCATCATTCATTTCTTCAATCTGTTCGTCATCTGCGTAGCTATTTGGCATACAAACTTGTACTACTGTGGTAGGCATGGGCTTCGTGTATATCTTTGCTGAAATAATGCGTTCACTGTGCAGTTCGTAGTAGCTTATCCACGCTCCTATTTTTTTTACTCATTATTTAACCTGCTCCCGCATTACTTCTATTTGCTTTTGTATTTATAACCCTGTATTCCCCTGACCAGAAATCTTGTTCTTCCTGCCGCCGAACTTCAATAATTCTCACTATATCTATCTTTAACCTTTAAAAATTTTCTAACCTACCTGCCCGATTAAGGGATCTGACATTCCACGCTCCGATCCGTAGAATGCCAGTTTCCTTTCTCCTGATAACGACGTCTTCCTGTGTAGTCCCGCCTGGAGATCCCATTGGATATCTATTTTACCTCCGGAATATTTTACCCAAGAGGACGCCATTAATCATTTAACCTTACAGAAAAGCTGCATGCCCTCGGGAAAAATTACGGCTGTAGCTTCCCCTTGCTTTCAGCCTTTCACAGTAACAACACAGCAAGGCCGTTTTGGTAAATGATACAAGGCCAGATCAGTCAATCATCCAGACTGTTGCTCCTGCAATTACTGAAAAGGCTGCTGCCCCTCTTCAGGAACCACACGTTTGTCTGGCCTCTCAACATACACTCCTCCATTGTGATTGCACCTAACGTACAGCTATCTGTATCGCGAAGGGTACGCAAGTCTCTTCACCAACGGCAAGGTCCATGGTTCTACATTTATACTCCGCAAGCCACCCAACGGTGTGTGGCCACTATCATTACCTGCCTTTCCTGTTGAAGTCGCGTATGGTTCGCGGGAATAACGACTGCCGGAAAGCTTCCGTCCGCGCTCGAATCTCTCTAATTTTACATTCGTGATCTCCTCGGGAGGTATAAGTAGGGGGAAGCAATATATTCGATACCTCGTCCAGAAACGCACCCCCTCGAAACCTAGACAGCAAGCTACACCGCGGTGCAGAGCGCCTCTCTTGCAGAGTCTGCCACTTGAGTTTGCTCCGTAACGCTATCACGATTATCAAATAACCCTGTGACGAAACGCGCCGCTCTTCTTTGGATCTTCTCCATCTCCTCTGTGAACCCGACCTGGTACGGATCCCACACTGATGAGCAATACTGAAGTATATGTCGAATGAGTGTTTTGTAAGCCAGCTCCTTTGTTGATGGACTACATTTTCTAAGGGCGGAGTTACAGTTACCGATTTGAATCTGTACTTAGCAGATAATTTCCTATCCTGCACTAACGATCTCTGCCGTTGGCCACCACTGGTACTATCGATGGTATTTAATGCAACTGAATGGTTCATTTTTCACCAAAACTGGTAATATACATGCAAAAAAGGAGCAAACGAATGATTAATTCTCACGACCTAACATTACGGTGGTTGACGACAGAATGAGGGCGAATGGGGAAGGAGTGGCCTATACATACCCTCTGCTCCCTCCACCCATAACTCCCCCAGGGAGCCAATAAGAGCGCAGCGCTCTTCCCCACCAGCAGATGAATGCTAGTCTGAGCGCACTGGACAGGTCGGCGTCAAAACCGAACGTAAGATTAAACGTAGGTAATTCTCGCCCCTCATATCGCGATAACACTAAACTGAGCTTCTTATATATTTAGGGTTACCATAATTTCCTTCTAACAAACCGGAACATTTCTCTCAAATTGACCAAAACGAGACATAATTTGGGAAGGAGAAAACGGGGCAAAGCGGATTACTTCTCCGCTTATAAAGGTGAAGGATTGGAGCAATGCCGCTTTTAGTTGCGAACAGCTGCAGGTAAAAAAAAAAAAAAAAAAGACTTTGAAAGATCACTGTGTAGTTGTTTGTTGACAGTGTCGGGCGCTAACAATTACGTCTCAGTTGCTGTTGATTTTGTTATGCCCAACGTCTCACTTTTCTTTGTGGCTTCAAAAACATTAGTTTGGAGCTTAGCGTGAAAATACAGTTCACTAATTTTTAACGGTATGACAGCACATTACTAATTTCGCTGCTGTTACTAATTGCGCCTGTTTCAAAGCATTTGAAACAAAATAACTGTCCATTTCTTTGAGTGCTTCTGGAGTGCACGTTTGATTTTTGCCTTACGTCAGCTAAATAATGCTTAACATCTACTCTTCCTCCCCTCCGCAAAAAATATCATGACACAAATTATATTTACAAATTCTGCTTCATAGTTGCGCCACTCTCGTTTTATGAAGAACCATTCGTCTAGATATTTTTCTTGGAATGAACACTTCCTCTTCAGCGCTTTGGGTTCACTTGAAGCAATCAAGCACCTTATTAACAAATCAACCGAGATACGATTCGGAGAATCAGAGAATCACGTTGCTGTAAAGCTTAGACTAAAGTGAGATAAGGGACACTGATGGTGGTCCATCAATCTGGCATCGTGCATTCGAGTCACACTGATTAAAGCGACCTCATACTTTGAAACGAGTTCATCTGTTTTAAATACGTCAGGCAGCAAATAAAATATATATGACATAGTACTGGTTCAAGTTGTGTACGGGACATGTAGTAATCAAAAGCTTTCAAGTGGCGACGACTCTTAATCAGTTTCATATAAATATCCGAGAGTACACGTTTGTTGATTTCACCCGCTCAAACACGCTGTAAGCGGTAACATTCCCTTTTGCCAGCGAATACGTTGTCCACTAGGCTAATTGTCGTAACATCTTACGGAAGTAAGAGCTCTTGAATATTATTTCCTATGTATGGATACATCTCAGTTCTTCAATAAGCAGAGTTGTGCAGTCACAGTTCTTTTTTAATAGCGATAACTAAAGCATGGCCATACTTTGCCCAGTACCCTCACTGCCACTCCTCCAATTCATTATCAGAATAAAGGCATTACCTTATTAACATATATCTTTCACACACTTGAGGATGAATAGCTAAATGACGATGAATTCATAGTGATCATTCAGTTACATACAGATCGTGCGCTGAAATGGGGAAACAGAAGTCTATTGTACGCTTGCAACAAACCATCTTTTGCATTGAAGCCTACAGGAGGTTTCTACATAACATGGTATTCTTTTTTTGAAAACTGAGCTCCCGCACACACACGACATAGGATTTAAACAGGTCCGTATCATTAAGTCGCCGTTTCTCGCACATATAACAAACAAAATCTTTGTATGACGCTCTGACAGGCTCTTTTGTTTTTTCATAAAAAACTCAATTTCGCCAGCTGCAACAACAGATCCGTCTCGCTGTGATTCTCCTCCTGCTCCAAAGCGTTAAAGAGGTGCGGTGCTTAGCAACAGGAACTCAAAAATGTGCTTAGACTACAACAGTTTTGCGGTTTCTCCACCCATTCACTTGGCCCCTGAAAATTAACTCTGAGTGGACGTACCCTAGAATATACTGCACTCGCAATGATTTCTAAGTCATGGGAAATCTGTATGATCAGGGTGGTGATTGGTATATCTATGGTAGCTATGCATGGAATGCACTGACATAAATCCCGACTTGGCGCTCTGTGTATGTAAAAGACTCCACTGTGTGTTGGCTGTATTTACAGGTATCAACAGTACGTAAAGATTTCGTGGAAGTGGTGAAATTGATACACCTAACGGACTTTGGTGATTTTTTAAAAATTTTATGTACGTCCTATATTCATTGACAGATATGTGATGGCGGGAGGCTTTTTTGGAGCGCGAAAACGACACCCAGCTGGTGCAAGTGGAGATGTATCATAATTTTTTATACACCTATAAATGATAGAAATGTTATGCTGATGCTAGAGCCTAAAGGTGCTGTGGCTTATGTTCTGACATATCACCAGACGCTTGTGCGAAGTAATCAAATTACTATTCAGGTAAAAAAAAACGTATGCCTAGTCGTAAGGGAAGGATAGATTTGACGTGGTGAATAGTGATTTCAGCGCATTAAGGAGTATATCAGAACGTAAGAGGTGGTTGATTCATTTCGTGAACAGCTGCACAATATAGCAATGCAAGACTTCAACTGGATCTGGTATAGTATACAAAAAGGACGGGCAATGCAGCTATAGCGAAACGTCCTCTCAGCGGCATCCCTAAGCGTATACTCGCGTTTTCCTTGTTGCACTATCGACTCTGGCGTAGATTACAGTACACCAACCCGTATCGGTGATGTCTTTCGAACCGTGTCGTCCGCGGGTACGCTGTTGATTATCGCATAGTGCTGGACGCCTGTGCTTTTACAGCACTTATTTAAGTGAGCCTTGGCAGGATGCAACACCTTCTAGAAGCGCTGAGCCAGTGTGCGAGTGGGTATATGATAATTTTTTCGGGTGCTGTACACATATAAACGATAACTGCACGGTTGTGTGAAATGTGTATATATATGGCAGTGTAAACTTACTGTGGCTTATATTCAGGCATGTCCAGAGAAAATGACTGTGTATCCTATGGTGAGGGAGGTATAGATTCAGTGGATCGATAGTTGTAAGAGTATGAGAGAGATTTTACGTGAAACATGATGTGCGCTGTAGATATTGAAATTTTAATGTGAGATTCGTCCCAGAACCACAGCCATCAAGAGGAGACATTTTCAGTGCAGTGATCGGTGTCAGACTGCAGCAGCAATCGTAACATTTAATTGTAACCACACTGATTAAGTATGTGCCTAGTTTCCAATTTTCCCAACGAGTCTGGTGATGGCTGTAGAAAGCTTAACAGTAAGCAGGCAGGTCGGGGCCGGAAGCAGCATCTCAGCAGACACCTTTGTTCCGGACTGGGGATGGCCCATCCTTTGTGCATCAGTTCAGAAAGTCATAGACAGATTCCTGCTTACGACATTTTGGTTCGCAGCTCCCCCAGGACAGGTGAATAGTGAACTAATACTCAGTTTGCATTGAGCCGCTTTCGGGACCGCTTGTGTCGCGTGTATACTGCGTAGAAATTTGAGAAGTATCAATGCGATGAGTGTTTGCGCTAGGAGTACTGATAGCGCTCGAACTGCTACCACTCGGGTCCTTCTGGGGTGGGTCTCTCTCTGACTGACACGCGCTGCCAAGGCTACGGCCGTGGGCTGCGTTTATTGCCTATCTCTGAGCACTGGCATTGTACTGCGGACCAGTGGGTGCGGACTCTGGAAGGTGAGTACGAGGATGTGGAAGTGCTTTGAACGATCTCAGCCATCTAACCGTGAATAGATCATGTTTCTCAATTAATCGAACTGTTGTTTGTTGTTGTGGTTGTTACTATCCTATCAACCGATACACCCTTTCCTCCCTCTGTCTTTGTCATGGTGTAGCTCAAAGAACCACTCAAGTTAGGATGTCTGTAGTACTTTATAAAAGAAAATACACTTAGCAGGCCTATAGTGGTCAGGGTCTCTATAGCCGTGACGGTATAAATATTCACCGAAACTTGAAATTCCAACTATCACTTCATACACGAGTGCTTCCAATCGTGACATCGAACAGTAATAAGTCTGGATTATTTCATGAAATTTCTCATCAAAAATATAACAATATTGTTTATGCGCACAAACTATTTCTGCACGCAGACAACTGTGCAGTGTCGATCATTTTTTTAAATTTCGAGTAGTTTTAAACTGAGTAAAGCAAGTTGTTTCATTGCTATATTAACGATTTAATTAATATTTCCCATGGCACATCTTCCAAAGCACAATTTGTGACATTATCTAGATGTGATATTCCGCACCAGATTTAACAATTGCTGAAGCATTTCGTGAAATGCAAAACAAGAAAAGAGCACCACGAAGGGTGGGGCAGCTTAGAGCCCATGGCGGAATGAAATAACCTATGCTAGTTCCTATGTCATCTGCAAAGCGAACTACAGCTCTCTCTCTCTCTCTCTCTCTCTCTCTCTCTCTCTCTCTCTCTCTCTCTCTTTGCATGCAACAATATTTTTATAAAATGTATTTCGAGTCAGTCTGCTACTAGCTTTGTGGCATCGTCAATTTGTGTGTGGAAATCGCTGCTGCCTCCTTCTTATATCCCCTACATCACGATCATGTGACCAGGAATTAATTATGTATCAGCTTCTTGAGTATTTATGGATCGATTCCCAGTGAGGCATTTACCTTGGAAGAAAGGTATCCCTTGTGTGGGCCAGCATTCCGCAGGCTAAACGGTGCTTTATTTGGAGTTCGGTCCGATCACGACCGACGGCGCGTGTAGGCCCAGCAGTGGCATGTTAAGGGATGAGAGAGAGAGAGAGAGAGAGAGAGAGAGAGAGAGAGAGAGAGAGAGAGAACATATTTCGACAGGAATTTCTTGGGTGCTTTTGTTCGGGGATTAGCGTGACATCCTATCTGTCAGTCGCAGGGCCTGAGCGGACTCTTCTTGGACACTGGCGCGTGGCGCAGCCACTGCCATATGCATCGTTTGCGGTACCCCGAGCGACCTGTGAGTGTGGTGGCGCGAGCCAGCGTTCTGTTTGGGCTAGTGGATGGCTGACAGTGGATGGTGCATGCTTCGTGATTGAAAGATTTGTAACAGTGTACTTACGTGTGACATGTTTCATGGAGGTATTCTGTGTGCAATTGGAATAAAAAAAGCGATAGATCTACTGTAATTACTTCTTTTCGGTGTATTTTACAAGGCTTGTATCTTCCCAAACGACACAGAAAGATGAGTAAGAGAGCTTCATTCCCTGCAAACCACCAATTTGTAGGTAGGGGGTGGGGCTGGGAGGGCAGGGATGGTGTTTTGTCAGAGAGGGAGGGGTTAATTAATAGATAAATTTAATCAAGTAATCAATCAAATTCATAGCATCAGAAGAGGCTATTAGAATAACTCATGCCAGAAAGTGAACCTTTATCGATGAGGGGGAGGTTTCATGGGGGTTTGGGAGGAGGAGGGGGAGGGTAAGGGGAGGAACAATCAAACGAAGGATTAACCCACAGGGTCATAATTCTCTTAGCAGAACAATAGGTTAACAAGCAGTCAAGCAAAGGTGAACAGTAGGTTTACCCCTGAATGTATACTTGCCCCTGAATGTAGGCAACCCACACTAACAAATTGTGCTGATGCCCACTTTGTCCCCTACTGACACTTTACTGTGAAGGTCTGTCACTTGCACAAAGACAGATGCTATTAGCAAAAATGTATGAAGGAAACAGAAAGAAAATAAATCGGTTTTCACCTCCACAGTTAACGCTTATCGACACTGCAAAGGCAACTGCTAATTATTATGTTTATTAAATGAGTTTCGAAATCGAGTGATCAGTAACTGTGTACACCTGTGTCAGTGAAACAATTAATGGAAACTGGCATTCGTTTTACAAATAATGATCGCATTGTGCCTTGTTATCTGTTTACCAATTGAGGCTGTATGCCTGTCATGTTGCACTTATACATCTACAGGTAGGAGAGTACATTTCTCCAGCCACGTGGCAAGCTAAGAATTTGCAAATTTTCAACATTTAAAAAAATACTTACAGGGTGTCTCAGCAGTTAAAATTTTGACATTGTGTTTCTTTTGGTGTATTCGTCCTGTATAAAATAATTTCAGGGCAGGTTTCGACATGCTACATTGAACTGTATCCTTATCACTATATTAAACTGAATGATTTTATAGCAAATGAATCACATTTAGAGAAGCTGGCTATTAATCAACATAGTTATCCAGATCTTCATTATTCATGTCTCCTTTAAATGACCTAAAGATGATCATTTTGACATGACCACAAGTGAATGCCTTCCCAATTTTTACCAAATTCCATCTTGGGCTCCATCTCTAATAATCTGACCACTGACAAGAAAATTTCTTATTTCGTTTCCTTGTTCTGTACATATATACTATACATTAAAAACAAACTAAAGTACTTACAATGGGATCATTTAAATTTCATGTCTTATCAGTTTCCATTTTTTCTATAAATCTTTTTGGTAATTGGGGTAAATATTAACAATGCATTCTAAGTAAAAAGAAAATTTAGCAATACACCACTAACAGTCTTTTTAAACTTGGCTGGGAGCATTTGGGGATGGAATTAAATAGAAATATCATACACTAGCTTACAACAAAAATCGAGCATCCAGAAGATATGGTTTTATGTAAATATAGTGTCATACACATTCACGCCATTAGCAGGTGTGTAAATGATTAGAGCCGCAGTTCTCTGTGATACAACAACCACCAAAGTGCATTAATGACGCTCATTTTTATTGTTGATGCTAGGTCTGGTAAAGTTTACAAGCGGCATGTACATTGTCAGGTATTGAGCAATCATTGTGAGTGGCATGGAGATGCTGCATACTTGTGTTAAACAGCGTTACCAGCACCTGGAAGTGTCAAGGGCCTTATTGTGGGTCTCCATTTGGTCAGATAGCCGCATCATGCAATTATAGGATTTGTCAGGCATTCATCTGTGCAGAGGCCCGATGTTGACTGCATGTTAACACAAGGTCAGGTATACTCATTGTCAAGGTTCCAGTTGGCCATCACATCTACACCAGCAATCTGAGGACAATTAATGGACTCCTGCAACATTCTGTGTCATACCACACCACTGGTCGGAGAATATGAGTAACCAGGCTAGGGAACTTCCATCTGATTTGTAGGATGCCATTAGCACCACAACATAAACTGCTATGTATGGAGCTGTGCTGTGAATGGGAAGCATGAATTACTGATGAATGGCATCACATTGTGTTCAACAATGAGTCATGGTCCTACACCAACCCAGATGACCATTGTTGATGAGTATGGTGGTCTGCTAAGGGAAAGGTCCAATTCATCTAATGTTTTGGAGAGGCATAGTGGTGTTACACCTGGCGTCAGGCAATGGGGGGCCATAAGGTATTACTTGAGGTCACGAATTGTAGCGATTGAGGGCACTCTTCTTGCATAAAGTACATCATGGTCATTTTGTGTTGTAATGTGACAATATATGTTGCCATTTTTCAACAGTGCAATGCTCATTCACCCATGACATGTGTCTCTACATACTTTCTGCCGCATTTTGCCAGACTCATACGGCCATATAGATCCCCACATGTCCTCAATACGGTATGTGTGGAACCGGCTTGGACATCAACGCTGCCCCAGTTACAGTATCCAGGATATCAAGGACAAGTTATAACAGTTGTGGGTCATCTGCGCTACAGAAGAAGATACAAATCGGATTACAGCATAACTTTACTTGAGGCATTGGTAAGATACTACCAAGAACTCACAGAATTTAACATGCTATTTGTGGAAAGGGGGGGGGGGCAGGAAGACCAAGGCTTAAAAACTTTAGGCAACTGCGTGTATGAGGGTATGAGTAGCTATACAGAAGTGAAAATCGTTTCACAGATGTCACTAGCATGGAGAGCTGTACCATATTAGCATTCTCAGCATGTTTCTCAGATTTTTTTTATTACATTCTTATTCTCAGCTGAAAACCCAATAATGAACTCCCTATTCACTGATCAAAGTATTCCTTGTATGTTTCAAATTGATCAACTGAACTGGTGTGATAAAAATTTCTGTGGCCAGGCCCAAGATTATTGACTGGGTATTATGAAATAACATTTCACTGTACATCAGTTCTTAAAAAGGTTACATCAAATATATTTTAAATTATATTGTATTATCAGTATAAAGTAAATAGGAATATAGATACAATGTTTGTGTTCTCAAATCTAAATGTAATGTGATGAAATTAATGTCTCTGAGTTGACAGTCTTTCTTCTGTAGTTTCAGTCTTACTTCTTGGCAATCGCTTCATCAAGCAGTTTCTTAAATTCTAAGGCTCCTGCATGGTTAATTTCTTCATAAGATGGAATTGCTTTCTTTGCTCGCGCAAACCAGGCTGCAACTTTAGAGTATTTTTTTATATCAAAGCCAAGAATCTGGAAAAAGAAATGGTAATGCGCCTTTTAAACAGAGGAATGTTCATAAAATGAGCAGTCAGTTTAAAATGTTAATTATAAGTCAATATGAGAATACAAATAATGTCCGTTTTACCCTTAACTTATTCGCATCCTACCATAATGTCAAGAAATTGGAATTTAATGAAAATATTTATATTGGTTATTGCTTCTTTCATAATCTTACAGTTAATTAAAATTTCATTCCCTAAAGACTGCATCTATATAATTTAATGAAAATGTTTAAATTGGTTATTGCTTCTTTCGTAATCTTACAATTAATTAAAATTTCATTCCCTGAAGACTGCATCTATATAAGGGGATGTCTTCTAATTAGCAGGAAAACTTTTATTGTACCTGCAGTACAGGCAAACAATGTGGAATGATGTTTAATCATCACATCTTCCATTCATTATGTTTATGTGAACTTATCACTAGAAAGCTGTCACAACGTTTTGTTTTTCTTTCTTTCAATTATGAATGCAGTTCAAATAGCATTCATTCAAATTTTATTTCTGTCCTTTAATGTTCCACTGTAATTTGGACGTTGTATACATGTTAGTTCTCAAGAGAATGTCCCAATAAAAATCTGATACACAAAAATAAGAAAATCGATACTTATCTAGTTCAATACTACGCATATCCATAAGGCAAGGGTTCAAAGATAGCTCAAATTCACGAGTACTTCAATACCTACTCAAGTTTGAGACGTAAAAATAGCAAAACAGAAGTAATGTTTCACTACCTGCAAACAAGCTCTTACCTCTGCTGTGCTGACTGATGCCATTAGGGAGTAATCAGCAATAGTGATGGAGTTGCCAGCAGCCCAATCGTTACCTTCTAAGAATTTGTTCAGAAACTCAAATGCTTCTTCCAGTTTCTTTAAATTCTCTGAATTATAGCTCCCTCCAGCAAAAATGACAGGGTACTAGAACAATGTATAAGATTAATAGTGACAGAGATTAATTAATGACCCACCCTATAAATATCATTAACTAGGCAATTTTCACATTCAGAAAACTCAGTGTGTTTTTTGAGACTTTCAAATTAGAGTTTTTATGACTAGCTGAATGAGTGTGATAGTTCTCTGTCGAGTCCTGCTATGTAAGTAGTTGTTATAATTTACGACAGGTAGATGCTGTCTTATATACACAGAAATAGTATGATGGCACAAACGATAATACAGATGTCTAGCAGACTAAATAGAAATAAGAAATCTAGAGGGTCACATCAATTAGATGCACAAGTTCAATGTAATGAATACAGTAATTTCTTGGACCTGAAAGTATAATATGAATAAATATGAGAATTAAATAGATAGGAGTTTTATTTTAAATTTAACTTACTCTACGTGCAGAGTAAATTTTCACCCTATAGCAGAGTGTGCACTGGTATGAAACTTCGTGGCAGACGAAAGCTGCGTGCCACACCAGGACTTGAAACTGGAATCTTTTTCTTTTAGGGGGTATTCATTATGGAAACCGTCCCTCTCGCTCTGGCTAAGCCATAGTTGTGCAATATCCTTTCTACTGGTAATGCTAGTCCTTCAAAGTTTTCAGTAGAACTTCAGTGGAGTTTTGAAGGTAGGAGATGAGGTACTGGCGGAAGCAAAGCAGTGAGAAAGGGTTGTGAGTTATGCTTGGGCAGCTTAGTTCCCATGTGAGACAAAGTTCTCCGGCTTGAGTCTTCGTTTGGCACATAGCTTTAATCGTCCAGGACGTTTCATTTTGATTTACGTGGTTTTAAGGTCTGAAAACATGCAAACTCATGAACAATTACAGCCTAATTACTAAATAATAAGAATAAAGTAGAGTGTAAACTTATTAATTTTACACACTGTAACTAAAATAAAAAGTGTAATGCTGAAAATATCACAATATATATGATTAAAAATAAAAAAAAACAGAGGTAATGGAGATTGGAATCCTGCAAGGATTTTTCAAATAAAAGAATCAGTGACAAGTATAAATGAAGCTCTAATAGATACCTTGACCAGAAATTTTATTAGTACATGGAACATATATGTGGGTAATCTGTCCACAGGTACCAGGCAATTTCCAGCAACTCTAACCCAAACAAATTGTAGGATAAAAACTGGCCGTCAGGTGTCTTGAAAGCCCCATTCATGGGGAGTAAGTAAAATGTGATGATGCTAAGTAGTGTCGTATGCCTTATGTAGGTCAAAAAGACTGCAAAGAGGTGTTGGTATTTAGAGAAAGCCTACCAGACAGATGCTGGGCTTTTATTTGGTTTAAGGATCTGGATGATGATACTGTTATTGGTTAAAAACAGTCTTGGTTGCAATTTTTAGTGTTTTATTTTTCAACGACGCTTTTCACCCTACTTAGGCATCTTCAGGTTTTCTTAATTTGGTATTTCTTAGAAGAATCCTTTAGTCAGTGTAGCCCTTTGGCTACAGTGACTAAGGGATTCTTCTAGGAAATACCGTATTAAGAAAACCTGAAGATGCCCAAGTAAAGCCTTTGGCTACAATGACTAAAGGATTCATCTAAGAAATACCACATTAAGAAAACCTGAAGATGCCTAAGTAAGGCGAAAGGCGTAGTTGAAAAATAAAAAAAACTAAAAATTGCAACCAAGACTGTTTTTAACCAATACTGTTAAGCACTGGTTTGCTGTATGCCAGATATGGATTGGAGGAACTTCTGATGATACTGTCTCACCATTGCGAAGGGATAACAACTTTTAGCCAAATACAGTTGAAGATCCTGAGTAGATGGAGTCTTTCAGTAACATTCAAATGCCGGATCATCTGATTACGAATCTAATCAGGGCCCGGGGGCATTTGTGTGGTGAATCAAGAGCCTGAAGCAACTTCTATTCAGTGAAAAGTTCAGTACTTAATTTGGCACGTGAGGGGTGAAGGATAATAAGATATCTTCAGCTTGTCATTTATTCAAAGTGTAGATAGGTAACAAGACGACAAAGCGCTGTCCCACCATAGATCACAAGGAGTTCAGCATCTACTGATGCATTGGTAAAAATCTCGCCTTGAAGGAAGGGACCTGTTACAGTTTTTCATCTTTTGTGGCCAAGAAGATTACAATGCTTGGCCCACACCTGCGATAAAGAGACATATGCTTCCAATGAGGGGGTGTAGTGTTCCCAACATTACTCCTTACTATATTTAATTAAACAGTAAACCTTTTTATGAAGTTGCTTAAAAATGAGGAAGATGGTCTGTGAAAGGATGTCTCTGAGACATTGCAGGGCCTGTCAATAATTCTGAATGGCAGTGGAAGGGGGAAGAGGGATTCTGTAGAAAGGTAAACAGCAGTTTCAGTAGCATTTGAGATCGCATCACAGACGTCTCCCACAACCTTGTCGTTGCAGTGTCACAGAGAGGAGGCAAAGGCGACAGCACAAGCATACAATGCCAGTGGACCAGTTACCATGTTTGGTCCACTGAGCAGCTACAGGGAAGTAACTATCATTGGAATGTGGTCACTGTCATTAGGACTGACATGTAGAACCACTTTAGAGAAACCACGAGATTGAGATTGTAAGGTAGATAATCAAAAACGTGCTACAGGTGGCACTGAAACGGATGAGAGTATCCTTATTGAGGATATGCAGACCAAAACTGGAAAGATTCTGGTCGGCTAGAAGGCTTCTACCACATGAAGTGGTACTTCCCTACAAGGGGTGCAGCATAATGATATCCCCAAGAGCGAGAAAGGGGGAGAGTTGTTGATTTAAGATTGTCATTTCAAAGTAAGCAAAATTCCCATCTGGAGGTGAATAAATGTTACAGGCAATGTCTGTTGGAGTCTGTTGCGCTTACCCTATTATTGTTTTCAGTACAATAGAGAGATGAACCTATTCACTGATGACATCTATGAGAACCAGCGTACAGACAGCTCCAGATTTTCTCTCAGGGACATATCACAGTTCTGACAAAATGCAAGATAATCTCAAAGAGCTGCACAGTGATCATTGATTGAAGAAGAGTAAATTAGTTGTAGTTCTGGCAGATGACAGTAATATCTATTGCAGTTTCATTGGGTCAACGTTTTAGAGATGTGCTGGTTAAGTGTGAAGGGTCCAAGAGGACACGTCGTGCCCCAGAAATATTGCCTGTCATTTTTCTGGTAGAATAATATAAACGACGAGCAAGGAACGTCACTTTGGAGACTGTGTATGTGTGTGTGTGTGGGGGGGGGGAGGGGGTATGGCGGGAATTCTGTAACTCTGGGGTCATCTGAATAGGTTTCTCCCAAGATTTATTTTTCTTGTCCTCACTCATCATTTTTGGCAGTCTAAATTATTGTCAGGGGTTGTCTGCTGTGGGTGTAGGAATGGAAGAACAATGGCACTTCAGTGACCTACAGGCTGTGGTCCTAAAATTGTGGCCTGGTTTCAGGTCTCTGTAGATTTCTGGGTACATGATTCCCAAGAAGGACTCTGTTATCATTAGTCATTGGAGGAGGATTCTCGTACTCCAACCAGGTGCAGGGAGGGTTCCCAAAGACAATTCCACAGGAACCATGAAAGGGGAAGGCCTATCATACGAATGGTCAGGTTTATTTGCGTGACTACCACATGTCGACATAAGGGGAGTAAATACACCAGGCACTGCTGACAACCCGGCTACAGTGGTGGCAGAAGTTGATATCATTGAGACTAGATACAAATGTCTCTCATGTTCCCTGAGCAGATTAGCACATTTTGGGATTGGGAATGGTGGCTGTTCCTGCAGTTGGTAGTATATATCACTACGTTTTGTGTAGTGGGTGGCGACAATCTCCTCAAATTGGATCATAAATACACCGGGAAGCTGTGCGCCATAAGTGCTGGTATTTACAAAACCACATCAAGGTGGGAAATATGGCTTCAGACTGCAGCAGTAACATACGATTTTGGTCTTTTCTAAAAGAGAATCCCCCTCAAAAATGAAGATAAATACATCAGTAGTGTTGACAAACATGAAATGTGAGGTTGGTTCCTCACCTCATCAAGTGTTTGCCTAGTTCTTCATCTGTCTGCAGCTTTAGATCTCAGTGAAAAGTTAATACCTTGCTGAGGTTTTTGTTTAAAAGAGAGTAATACCCTGACCTGGTAGGATTTGCCATCTTAAGATGGAACCATTCTGTACTTTGCTAAGAGAAGAGAGTCCACCAAATACATTTACAGTGTTCTCCACAAAACAACTCTGTTCTAGTAGAGAGAGAGGATCACTATTTGTTCAGGTGCAAACCAGGAACTCAGGGGAATATTTAACAGCACGTTGTTTGGAGTTACTTGGCATGGTGGCTAGAGACCAGAGATCTGGTGCACCCAAAAGGACATTTTGGGTACAGTGCATACTTCCCCACATGGCCCTCATAATCTGTAAAAAATTTTGAAAACGTCAAATCTGTATGTGGACACTAAACATAAATTAGCTCAAATATTTAGTATAAAGTAATGGATCATAGCGGGCAAAGACAGAATCAATATCCTATAAGCAAGTTAGGTTTTTAGGACTGAATCATTTCTAGAGAATAAGATGAAGAAACAATACAACCCGAGAGTACAATTTGCAGCACACGAATGGAACAGAAGAAGTGTGCAGTGGCTTAGGAGCCAAATGCTTCTCACACAGGTATTCACAAAGAGAGCTGTAAGACCCCTGGGAGGGAGGGGGCTGGTATTTGTGGACTAGTAGGATTTTGTAAATAAAAGGTTTTGTTACTCATTAAGTTTGATACCCTGTCCTAAATGTTATATTCTACCATACGACAATTGCAGATTGTGGTATGCAGCAGAATTTGGTACTATTCACATACTAAGAATACTTTCATCATGCGTTATAAAAAGATACCTTGTTAGGTGCAAGTATCAGAGATGACTTACATAATAATCAGCGAATCTAGCGTAAAGTGTCCCAGCATCAAAGTACAGTCTTTGGTTCACTAGTCCTCTCTTCTTGGCTTCCTTAGGATAGAGTGAGTCATTTTTTGCATACTTATCCACCAGGTAACCGATTATGGCACGGCTGTTGAAAATGATAGTGTAGGAAGGGTGTAACAAAACACAAAGTTGAAACTCAATGATCTAAGTAGATTATTATTACTCTCTTACAGGTATACATTGCTCCTTAACTGTAACAAGGCAATTATTTTATAGTTAGCTTATATGTGTCTTACACTAGCATTAAGAATTTCATTCTCTGACCTATTTATATAAACTTAAAGAAAATAGAAAACTAGATAATTACCTCTCCCAAAGGTAAAAGCCATTGTCATCAATTGTAGGAACTGTGTGCATTGGGTTCATCTTCAGAAACTCTGGTCTAAGCTGTTCACTTGCCACAAGATTCACATGTTTCAAGTTCAGGTCAACACCCACAGCTCTGGCAACCATCTGGACTGCTCTGCAAGGAGCACTTCCCGGAACATAATACAAGTCCATAGATGGCATACTGGAATGGGAAATAAGGCACTATTAAAATGTTGTGTCTAATGTTTCAACCATTTTATTAACATGAAATTTTCTGCTACTAAAACTTTTGTCACCTTGTGGAAACATATCAAATGGTTATTTTAGGATCACTGTATTACTTCTTCAAATAAATTTAGCTGTGTGGAAACAAGCTGATATTGGTCACCACTGTCAGTAGTAGTCGGAGGTCTAGAAATAGTACTGATAGTCGTAGAAGTGAAATAAACTAAATAACATCCAGGGCTCTATTTAAGATGTATTGTTAAGATCAAGTACAGTAGTGCCATAAATAAGTGAAATCGTGGTAGGTAAATGTTGACTACTGAGATACAAATTGCAGATCAGCTGATAAAACAATTACCATCCGCCACCAAAGAAGTAAGCTCTTGTCACAAGCATCGCAGACTGCTGGATGGCCAAATTATTTCTTCCGTGTGTGAACATGAACTACTTAGGTAACTGCTTTATGTATCAGCCACTGTCTGCTACTATGGATAGCATACTGTCAGTTCTATAATCAACGAGCTTAGCAATTTATCCATACAAGTTAGATGGATTTCTGGTACTGTTGGTGTTGTGATGAAGAGTAATATGACTGGAAAATCTAACTACAGTAATGCACCATCTGAATAAGTAGCTACTTTATGCTATCTTGTGCAATAACTCACAGCTTTTCATAGCGAGTGAAGCCAGAATTGACGTCTTGCGACCGATCTAGGTTACCAGCAGTGTATCGGCTGTAGATAGTAAATCGTAGAAACAATACAGTCAAAAAGTAAAGTTTTAGCACAGAAAAGGATATATTACTTCTCCATGTCTAACATATATAACATTTGAAAATTTTAAATAATTTTCTTCTCAAACATTTGCACACAATAAAAACTTTTAAGTGTTATAAAGCCATATTATAGGTATATCCACTTGGCCACTTACATTGTTTCCCACTAAGCAATGTAGTATTCCACTCACCTAGCCAAACATTTAGTTCCAACTCCACACATTTTCTACCTTCTAACATTCAAAAATATTTCGCATGATATCAGGTTGCTTTCTCAAATCCTGTGAGCTCAGTCATAAGAACTAAAGCCTCAGCAGTTGGTAAATTACAAACATTTGACACACAATTTTAAGTATAATGTTCAACACTGTGCTTCGAGAGCGCTAGTCCAAGTCTTAGAGAGGATGGGAGATGGTACTGACTACATCGTTCTGAAAGAAAACAACGTGTAATCAAACGGTAAACAGTGAGGTGACAACCTGATCTAGTGCAGCAGCCCGACGTGGCATGAACCCAGCAAGTCGTTGGAAGTCCCCTGCAGAAATACTGAGCAATGATGCTTCTATAGCTGTCCATAATTGCGAAAGTGTTGCCCGTGCTGGATTTTGTGCACGAACTGACCTGTCGATTATATCCCATAAGTATTCAATGTGATTAAAGTTGGGCGATCTGGATGGCCAAATCATTCACTCGAGCTGTCCAGAATGCTCTTCAAACCAATCGCGAACTGTTGTGGTCTGGTAACACGGCGTATTGTCATACATAAAAAATCTATCGTTGAATGGCTGCAAACGGTCTGCAAGTAGCCGAACATAACAAGTTCCAGTCTATGATCGGTTCAGTTGGACCAGAGAATCCGGTCTATTCCATGTAAACACAGCCCAAGGTATTATGGACCCACCACCAGCTTGCACAGTGCCTAGGGACGATGGCTTCTTTGGGTCTACACACTACTCGAACCTTACCATCAGCTCTTACCAACCGATATCGGGACTCATATGAACAGGCCACGGTCTTCCAGTCGCCTAAGGTCCAACCGATATGATGACTAGCCAGGAGAGGCGCTGCAGGCGATGTCGTGTTGTTAGCAAAGGCAGTCGCGTCGGTGTCGTCTGCTGCCATAGTCCATTAATGCCAAATTTCACCGCACTGTCCTAACGGACATATTCGTCGTACGTCCCAAGTTAATTTCTGCGGTTACCTCAGGCAACGTTGCTTCTCTGTTTAGCACTGACAACTTTAGGCAAGCGCTGCTGCTCAGGGTCATTAAGTGAAGACCATCGGCCACTGGGTTGTCCATGGTAAGAGATAATGCCTGAAATGTAGTATTCTCGGCACAGTCTTGATGCTATGGATCTCGGAATATTTAATTCTCTAACGATTTCCGAAATGGAACGTCCCACGCGTCTAGCTCCAATTACAAGAATCATCTGAGTACAAATAACAGCTTCGTCAATGAACTGCCCTTTTATACCTTGAGATACTACAGCCATCTGTACATATGCATGTCGCTATCCCACGACTTTTCGTCACCTCAGTGTAATATATTGAACTGACATTACAAAAGTTAGGATGACCAGGAAACAATATAAAGGTGACTTGTTGCAATTATGGATCCAGATTTTTGCCAAAGAATTTAGTGATCACTTAAATTGTGCTTATTTTAGTAAGTTTAATATTAACATGTGCAAATGAACAATCTTTCCTCAGAAACAGTTAAAAATTAGTCTCAAAGTATTAGAGTGATTGTTATGTTGTTTGGGCGAAATTAGACAAAAAAATACGGTACAACTGAACGTGTTTGTATGTTCCGACTATCAACAAAATTCCGTATATTATGTCAACTACTTCTCTTAATGAAGTGAAGCTTTTCCACTGACAACTGGCCAGAAGAAAATCACCTGAAGCTTTTCCACTGACAACTGGCCAGAAGAAAATCACCTGTTCCAGTGCCATAAAGCAACTTCGTTGCGAACCATGTCCCTGCCTACACAGTTACTTTCAAAAATATAATGATCAATAGACCTGAAAGTACATACATATAATAAAGAGATTACAACAAAGTCCTCTGAAGTGCTGCCATTAATTCCAGTGCAAAGAAATGGGAGTGCGCAGTTTGGATTGCACTGATATTTAAAAAATTAATTACACCTAAAATATATATTTTGTTGGGAATTTATTGAAATTCAAGTAGCAGACCAGTAATAAACTATTATTCATGTGCAAAAAATATGTCAATGAAGCGAACATTGTGGTATCTTCTTAACAAATCCATGTTAATAAGCACAATTTCTATGAGCTTTTCTATTTACTGGACTAGCACAGCTGGAGAGCTGAGGATACTCAACAACAGCCAAAACGAATTTTGTATGAACATATCAAAACTCAAAATACGACACCAAACTTAATTTATTACCTCTGTGAGCGGTTAATATTTACTGTGTAGATAGCAAAGAAAAAAAAAAAGGATTACGACAAAGTCATTAGACACAGAGTGCTAGCTCTGACAGGGCAAGGACTGGGAAGGAAGCTTCAGTGTCTGTTTCAAAGAAACCATCCCAGCTTTCAGGTAATTATCACATCAGTTACATATTTATGGATCACGCTAAGAAGTGAGATGAAATGTGACAAACAAGTGAAATCACTAATAAGGAAGACGGATGGAAAACTTAGATTCGTTTTAAAGGTTTTGAGAAAGTGCCACGACTCTGTAACGGAAATCACAGACAACCAATTGTAGAGTGTGGATCTCATGTGAAAAGTAACTACGAAGTGGGCATGACAACAGACCCATAACAAACTAAAACAAGCCCTGTTAGACTCACAACAAGTTGTTAGATCAAGATAAAATAGAGAAAAGACAGACAGAAATTAAAGAGAGATAGAAGGAATAGATTCCTAGGGAGCTTAAATGGGAATCTGTGGGAGAATGACGAGTGTGATATTGAAAAAAAATGATACTGAATGAGACCATTTTGGCCATGGTTGCAGTGATTGTTGTTTTCCATACTGCGCAGTACCATACAGAGAAAACTTTTATACCAGCTGACTCAGGCTATTGAAGTCTATACATTTAAAGTTGGATGACATTATCAAGAGAGTCTGTTGGACATATTTAAAGAACCGGCATTGGAGGAAGACCATGTAAACCGTATAACAAACCTGCTGCAATTATCCCATAGTTCTCTTAAGGATCATGATGGTAAGACTTACTAGGGCCCACTCAGATGAGTACAAATAGTCATTTTCCCCTCGATCAATACGCGAATGGAATGGATCACAAAATCCTAATGTTGGTACGAAGTACCCCACGACATGCACTGTGTAGTGGACTTGCACAGTATATAAAGGGTGTTTCACATCTCACGTTACACACTCTAGTGGTTGTAGAGGGGACGTAGTAGATCAAGTTTTACACAGGAATCTATGCCCGGAAGTCTCATCCAACGATGTACAGAGCCAGTGAATATATGCGTATGCAGGGTGATACCGTGATGATGTACAAACTTTCTAAGATGATGGAGAAGCATAAATGTATCAATTTGAGGGAAGGGTCCTTGTACCGGCAAGAACGAGTCGAAAGTTATAAGCGAAAACCGTTCTGATACCTCTGACAATGGACTACATATACTGGTACTGTTGTTGCCAAGATTGTATGGTAGGTAATTCTCAGGGATGGTAGTATGGACCAAAGTTAGAAAAAAATGTCAAGTAAACGTAGGCTCCAAAATGCATATCTGAGGGTCTATGAGCACTTCTTCCTCCTCGCTACTGTGAAACATACACTACTGGCCATTAAAATTTCTACACCAAGAAGAAATGCAGATGATAAACGGGTATTCATTGGACAAATATATTATACTAGAACTGACATGTGATTACGTTTTCATGCAATTTGGGTGCATAGATCCTGATAAATCAGTACCCGGAACAACCACCTCTGGCCGTAATAACGGCCTTGATACGCCTGGGCATTGAGTCAAACAGAGCTTGGGTAGCGTGTGCAGGTTCAGCTGCCCATGCAACTTCAACAAGATACCACAGTTCATCAAGAGTAGTGACTCGCATATTGTGACGAGCCAGTTGCTCGGCACCATTGACCACACTTTTCAATTAGTGAGAGACCTGGGGAATGTGATGGCAAAAGCAATAGTCTAACATTTTCTGTATCCAGAAAGGCTCGTGCAGGACCTGCAACATGCGGTCGGGCATTATACTGCTGAAATGTAGGGTTTCACAGGGATCGAATGAAGGGTAGAGACGCGGGTCGTAACATATCTGAAATGTAACGTCCACTGTTCAAACTGCCGTCAATACGAACAAGAGGTGACCGAGACGTGTAACCAATGGCACCCCATACCATCACGCCGTGTGATACGCCAGTATGGAGATGGCGAATACACGCTTCGATTGTGCGTTCACCGTGATGTCGCCATACACGGATACGACAATCATGATGCTGTAAACAGAACCTGGATTCATCCGAGAAAATGACGTTTTGCCATTCGTGCAACCAGCTTCGTCGTTAAGTACACAATCGCAGGCGCTCCTGACTGTGATGCAGCGTCAAGGGTAACAGCAGCCATGGTCTTCGAGCTGATAGTCCATGCTGCTGCAAACGCCATCGAACTGTTCGTGCAGATGGTTGTTGTCTTGCAAACGTCCCCATCTGCTGACTCAGGGATCGAGACGTGGCTGCACTATCCGATACAGCCATGCGTATAAGATGCCTGTCATCTCGACTGCTAGTGATACGAGGCCGTTGGGATCCAGCACGGCGTTTCGTATTACCCTCCTGAACCCACCGATTCCATATTCTGCTAACAGTCATTGGATCTCGACCAAAGCGAGCAGCAATGTCGCGATATGATAAACCGCAATCGCGATAGGCTACAATCCGACCTTTATCAAAGTCGGAAACGTGATGGTACGCATTTCTCCTCCTTACACGAGGCATCACAACAACGTTTCACCAGGCAACGCCGGTCAACTGCTGTTTGCGTATGAGAAATCGGTTGGAAAGTTTCCTCTTGTCAGCACGTTGTATGTGTCGCCACGGGCGCAAACCTTGTGTGAATGCTTTGAAAAGCTAATCATTTGCATATCACATCATCTTCCTCCTGTCGGTTAACTTTCTTGTTTGTAGCACGTCATCTTCGTCGTGTAACAATTTTAGTGGCCAGTAGTGTATCATCTCTATTGAACAAGTGATCATAGCTTCCCAGGTATGCAATTTAGAGCCCATTTTTACGCGACAGTTTTTCTTGTTTTGGTCTGTACTACCACTTCTGAAAGTTATCTAACCTAAAATATTATCAACAACAACAATGCCAGTACATCTATTCCACTGTCAGAGGTATCAAAACGGTTTTCCCTTATAACTTAGTGTCCGGTAGAGGGACCTTACCTCAAATTGATACATTTTTCTCCATCATCTTAGAAATTTTGTAGCATCGCTACGGAATCACAAAAGTATATATACATACATTTACAGGCGCCAGCGTTTATACCTTTGACGCTCTGTAGCGTCGTTGGATGACATTTCGGACATGGGTTCCTATGTAAAGCGTGATCTATTAAGTCCTCTCTACAACCTCTAGAAGTGTGTAACATGAAACACCCTGTATAAGGTAACCGACTTCAGGGAAACTTACCTATCATGACCTGATAGGGATTTAAACCCAACTTCTACAAAATGTGAGTATGGTGTCACAAGTACTGAACCACCTGGTCCCACGTGAGATCAGCAGCACTCAGCTGTTGCACGTTCTAAATATGTTATTCGTCTTTATTCACCCCGTTTACATGCCCTAATATCTTGTCTTCTTGACGTTTTTACTTTATATAAATAGAGAAGCAGACGGGTTGCCTTCTAGTCTGTTACATGAAGCAACCCTGCATTCTTCAGCATTTTGCTAAACGATATGATTATTTGCCTTATTGTCAATATACGGCATGTAAAGTGAATACGATTTCCCTTGCACGCATATTCAACTGGTATGTTGTAACTCTAGCAGCACACGGCTGAATTCTTCATATCTATTCATTAGGTCGCACTACTGTAAGACTTCTAATCTTATTCGACGCCAATGTGCCAGCTGAGTCCCACGGGTGCTACGGGAAAACCATAGGTACACCTTTCAAAGCCGCATTTTATAGTAAAGTTCCGACCTTTACTGGGTGGTGCGAAGGATTTATCTTTTATAACTGGATCCCTGTTAAATACTATACAGAATTTGCAGCTGACCTAGTTTCCATTTAAACCATGATTTACCATTGTTCCTTCAAACAAAAAATGTGCCTAGTTGTACGAAAAGAGCACAGATCGCACCTGTCTATAAGAAAGTTGCAAAATCATACACTGCAAGCTTTTCTGGTAGGTATTTGCTTTATTGCTGATATTTGTATTATAGGCAAGAGGCCGCGGTCCAAGGCATATTATGTTTTCAGTCTAGGCGTTTTGTCTTCCAGTACTGGATACCTTCATAGAAATTACAATCGTCATCGCAAGCAGAAAAGATAAGTGATCAAAACATTGGTGTACCGGGCTAAAAGAAACTAAGAACTACAATCCTTGAAGAAGAGCTCGTTGATTTAAGAATGGCCTGCAGAAGAAACGACTACTCATACAAAGAAATAAATCCGGAACTGTATCCTAAAAGGTGTAGCAATTCCAATAAAAAAACAGTAAAAGGGAAGCTTTCCTTCCATTTGTAAGAACTGTCACAGATCGCATCAGCAAAACACTCAGAAAACTTGGTATTGATACAGTTTTTAAACCAGCAAGAAAGGTGCGCTAAATTTGAACACTGCAAAGAATCTTCGGTCGACGCTTGCCACTGCAGATGTACATAAAGCCCTTCGCACTTGCGACCAAGTATACTTTAGTACTACGAAAAGAAGCATTAACACCCGCCTTACGGAATACAGGAGCAATTGTCGTCTGAGTAAGACTGAATAATCAGTAGTAGTAGATCACGCTCTAGGACTGGGAAACCACAAAATTCGTTTCTCCGACACTATGGTTTTAGCAAGATCTAATATGTAATTACTACGTTAGGATGTACAGAGAGGCCATAGAAGTACAAAAAAAGCATAAAACAAATTTAATGGAAAAGGAGATGGATTGAAATGATATAAGTTGTGGGCATTAGAGCTAAATGAAAGAAACAGCGCCAGAGTGCCAGCTCGCCCCCTCCCCCCCCCCCCCTCCCGTCCACTCACACTCAACAATTCCCCTCAACGGACCCCATAGCACATGTCGGCGCGATGCCGCGATCTCGGCAGCAGTCTGATGACGTCACTAACCGACCGTTGCGTGGATACATACAGACAGTTCGGGTTGCTGAGCTTGCTTGAGGCTGTAACACCTATCTGAAACGTTAAAGCATCTGATGATGTCGCCAGCATGGGAAGACGAAACGCCAGACAGATAGTTATTCCTTGAACCGCTACCTAATGCCCGTAATGGAAATATCAGCAATAACACAGATACCGGCCGTGAAAACGCGCTTTCTGTGACTCTCCAGGGAGTCAAACGTGTAATTATTCCTACTGTCATCCTCTGTACTTTCAATATTCCCGTTAGTACTGTTTGAGCAATAGAGGGGATCGCACGAGTTATTGTAAGGAATTTTGTACTACTGAACGTATGTGACCATTCCATTTCATATATCTTCAAACAGTACTCCAACAGTGACTCATTGATGCTACAATCATAGGAAATGTCTTTTCAGCGCCTTGTGAAGAGCACAATTTTAAATTTCTGATAGTTTAAATTTCTGATCTGCCAATCTGTGTACAAATTAGAAATCCGATGAAGATATTTATGAATATTTATGCAGCTTTTTATCGGATAGCAGTTCAACAGCATCGTATGCAAAGACGTTTGAGTTGATGTTAATATCTTCACTTCCCGTATGTGTATCTGCGTACAGAGCCCATGTAACGCCAAAGATACACGTGCTAATGCTTTGTTTACCTTCTGTTATGTGTCATTACCGACTTCAATAACTTTCTGTATCGTCAATTACAATTAATAGAAATATTAAGCGGATAAATGTACACCGGAACAGAATACGTTTTTATTTATTTTATTTTATTTTTTTAAAACTTATTGGCTTTCGGGACGGGCCCATATAGCCATCTCAACACTAATGTCAGTTATGACTATACGAAGGTAAGAAGAATATTACACACAGAAAATTTCCGACTCCCGCCAGGCATCCCTTCATTTAGCCATCTGCCGCGCTGACCGCGCAGCTCCTGAGACGGAGTAAATGAAGAGGTTCAAATGGTTCAAATGGCTCTGAGCACTATGGGACTTAACATCTGTGGTCATCAGTCCCCTAGAACTTAGAACTACTTAAACCTAGCTAACCTAAGGAGATCACACACATCTATGCCCGAGGCAGGATTCGAACCTGCGACCGTAGCAGTCACGCGGTTCCTAACTGCGCGCCTAGAACCGCTAGACGAAATGAAGAGATTAATAATGTTTCATATGAGGTCATGCACGGCTTAGACTGGGGCATCCCTAACATATGGGCTGTATTCCGTTCTCTGCTCTTTTATGTACGACGTACACCGGGACGAACCTAAGTGTTGTGAGGACGTATGATACCAATACAGCCGGCCGGAGTGGCCCTGTGGTTCTAGGCGCTACAGTCTGGAACTGCGAGACAGCTGCGGTCACAGGTTCGAATCCTGCCTCGGGCATGGATGTGTGTGATGTCCTTAGGTTAGCTAGGTTTGAGTAGTTCTAAGTTCTAGGGGACTGATGACCTCAGAAGTTGAGTCCCGTAGTGCTCAGAGCCATTTGAACCATTTGATACCAATACACCCCGTCGTTCAGCAATGACTTGGGGCACGCTCACACTTCCTCGCAATCGTTCAGTGAGTTTTCATTCTGCGTCAGACGGTGACACAAAAAAACGCGATAGATTTCACTGACAGCAACAGAAGTGAACACTTACGTGATAAATTCTGCTATGACTCTGCACTGCGTGGGTATCACCGCCGATCCAACTGTAGAATTAGCGTGCCTGCTGCCGCTCTTAAATATAGAACAGTATCAGGAGAATTTGATGACGAGGCGAAGAACAGCAGCCGTGGACCGCGGCGGGGGAGGGGCGGCACGCTGACCAACCACGTGGCGGCATCACCCGCGGGACGTATGACTTTGCGACCCCACAGGCAGCCGAGATACGGCGGGCGCGTAGGCGATTCAGGCGACTCAGAATGAAAGGGCGTAAGTAGGGGAGGTTACGGGAAGACTGAAGCTTTGATTCCGGTTGCGAGGCGTGCTCCCATGAGTCAATCGTTGAGCCTTCATTGCCCCGAAATGTTACGTGATATTAACAAGGGCTGCCAATATTTGACCATGGTCTCATGGTAGATGACCACATCTGACCATGATTTTGAGGGAGGTTTAGTCGCAATAAATTAAACTTGCACCTCCACTTAGCATCTTCTTGAGGTGTGTGACAATGGAGGCACAGTGAAAAAAAGAACTGTCATAGTTTGCTGACATTTTGCTCTATTATGTCGTACGTTATCATGTTTTGGGGTTACTCCACAAACTGAGATAAAGTTTTTCCAGTGAAAAATCGTATAATAAAGTTTATGCTGCCAGCTGAATTCGTGTTCTGCCTCAGCTACTTTTTAATATCAGTTGTACAAAACACTGCTAAAGGTTTTGTTGTCCGTTTTGCTTCGTCAGTTCCGCAGTACCTGTTGTGTGCTGTGACAGCCATTCTGTTCAGTTGTTTCTTTTTGCAGTGTTGTAGTAAGCAGCGTGTTGCGTGATTCCTTGTCTCTGTTAAGCTGGTTCCAATTAAGGGTTGGACGAGCGTGCAATGTGGAGGAGCACGACGCCATTTCGATTCTTCACCAATTTTATTCGTGTGTTTCTTACTATCAAATAATCTCACTGTGTAACTCGTGTATGTCTTGTTAAGTATAGCACAAGCATGTGCAATTCTCTTATAATTCAATTGGATGTAACGCTATCAGAATCTTAAGTTTTATCTGGTTAATTAACAACGACTTAAATTCATATTACAGTACACACTGGAACGAAAGTAATCTTTTACAATTAAGATAAACAAGTAAACCAGTCAGTTCGTCATAAAGTGTTACTACAGTGATATGTAAACATCATGGTACACATTGAAACCAAAGTAATGTGTACCATAATATTTACATAATATCACTTTAGTATCACTTTATAACAAACGGACTGATTTATTTGTTTATCTTAATTTTAATCAATTCTCTTTTAAGACACGTAGTAAGTTATCAAACATTAGTAATTTATAAATTCCTACTGTCATATATGTATGTACCAAAACATCTGCAAGAGTGGAAGTCTTTGGCATTGTTATGGTCGCAATATTGCCATCTTTCTACACATTCTTCCATATGGTGAAATTTCTTGATATGTCAGTGCTGCTTTAGATTATGTGTACCAATATACATAAAAAAGTGCATCATGCAGTCTTTGCTGCTGCATGATCACTAGCAGTCAGCACTGGAACGTAATGACGCGGGTTTTTCAACTTAAGTAACCAAAACATCTTCACTTTAACGATTTGTTCACATCGTTTAAAATAGTTGTGAGTCATAATTACAGTCAAAAAGATATTGTCTCACATCATGTTTTGGTTACAGGGCACCACAACCTCATGGAAATATCATTATTTGGGAAAACAAAAAGTTAAAGCTCATGTAAAATGTATTTAAACGTGAACTAGCCGTCTGAAGATGAACCTGTAATGTTCGAAACCGGTAACAGCGCTGTTTAAATAAATAAACTGCACTGTAAAAAGTGGCTGGTTGCTGTTATCTTCGATGTAAGAGTCAGTTTATATTTTGTGTGCAGCCACAAGAGCGTCAGTTTTCGACAAAACAGCAAAATACAACTATCTAGTATTTACTTAGAATATCGTCAGTGTCTATATTATTAAAAGACATGGATTCCACTCCTTACCTATTGCCATGATGTATCTTGTCACCGTATTCAGCCCTCGTTGGTGATCAATCTAAATTGTGACGTCGGGGCATGGCGATCTTTTCTTCAAATTACCTGAAATGTTGTTTGCCCAAGCCCACCATCAGACAGTGCAAGGAAGAAGTGGTGAATATATTATGTGTGTGTGTGTTTGTATGTGGCCTAATGATACCAAAAAGCACTATCAACGTATGCAGGCATGAATAATAATAATATCTAGTACTGGCGTAGTAAATTCTTCATCTTCTGTCCTGGAATATATTGATCACATTTCATCATCAATTGATGCTGCCTCTTATCGCAATATCCAGCTCTGCTTGGTGGTCAATCTCGTCCATGGCAATGTTGTTATTGGGTGCATTAGAAACAAATGAGGCCTCTTAAGCTATGCATGGAAGTGTAAAATTATTGTCCTTCTAAAGCGCAGAAATGATTCTATTACTACCCACTTATCTGACCCTCAACAGTTGGTAACATAAGACATGAAATTGTACAATTGTACATTGTATTATTCTTATTGTTATTCTTATTGCAGTATAAGAAATATCAATTACTACATATGTATGTGTTTGTCAATAACAGGAGCCCACTTCTTGGAAGTCATACTTGAGAAACACATCATTGATTGGGATGGTTAAATCTCAGTATCAGTACTAACTAATTCTTCCGAAGCAGTAAGATATGGAATGGAATGAGCATGTGGGGTTAGGAGGAAAAGCGAATGATACGCTTCGGTTTATTGGAAGAATTTTGAAGAAGTGTGGGAGACCACATATAGAACGCTAATGCGACCTATTCTTGGCTGCTGATCGAATATTTGGGGTCAATGTCAGTTCAGGTTAAGTCCTGTGACTGCCACCTGCCATTATTGTGGAAGTGATGCTGTGCCTATGTGTGGCCTCGCTGGCAGAGTAGGATATTGTCTCCATGAACGAGTGCCGGTGCTCGTCACTGGGAATGGCATGTTGTAACACGCAGTAGGAAGAATTCTCTGACGACAGTTTTGCAAGATTCAACTGGCCATCACCTATGCAGCAATGAACAACCCTCCAAAAATCCCTTGTCTCCTGTTGGTCTAATACCATACAAAATGTAAATGTATCCAGTTTTTCAGCATAAATAAAACACGCTTTGCTGTCAGAAATCACCTCCTCTTAATTTCAACATTGACAGCGGTATTAGTGTTATTCTGCACCCTGAATCAGATATGAAAAAAAAGAAAACCCTATTCTTCGCACTCCATAGCGTTTCGAAAGAAAAACAGTCTTGGTTGCAGCGGAAATAATACGTTTATTGATGCATTTCATCATCTATGGTATCATCAGAAAGTCTGTAACAAAAACGAAATAGTATTCGTTAGAGTATGGTACTATTCCGCAGAGCTGTAACCAAAATTAAGAGATTTACTGGAAAACTTACTTTCAATGCAGTGCGAATTTTGCATTAGTAACATCTGTGGAGATAATTGTACGTAACTACAGGACAAAGAATGGTACGATTCAGCTATTGAGAGCTACAGTGCAGGGAAAACTAAAAATAAGTGACAGGCTTTGCAAACTTTATCTTAAACACACAGTGGTCAATCAGAAAAGCAGTGCTGTTATAGAACCACATTTACAGGCTTTAGGGGCCAGGTAGGACAACCTGTGCAGTTAGCAATAACTCGTTCCAGTCAGCGTGCTTGATCCGCTCTGCACCACACGCCCTCATGTCCTTGGCACGAGATTTTCCGTTTCACTTTTATTGCTTCCGCGAGTGACTCCCGTCCACATCTTGTTAGTCGGTGCAAAGTAATCAGTAAGCTTTAATGAGTGTACCCGCCACTCTCTTGTCTCCATAGATACGGCAGTAACTTAGTAGTAATTTCACAACGACTTCAGTATTACATTTCGTTTTTTGTGTTCTCATTACATCTCTTATTTCCGTGTAACTTTTTCTTGTGCTTTCCTTAGTTCCGGAAAGGCGTTAAGTACCAATATTCAGCAAGTATATTCCTTTCACTGCCTATCGCATTTATAGGAAACCTACCTCAGCGCAGCACAATATCTTCAGAGGGCGGTTTCATCTAGTCGATGCGTGATTTCACTAGTCCAAATCCCTTTGAAAACTATGACTGGTGATCTACACCGAGCTAGGTAGCGCAGGGTCAAGGCATTTGAGGAGATTGCTGGCTGGCCATCCTCAGTTAGATATTCCGTAGTTTCCATGAATTTTATAAAGGCCAGGAAAGGGCATTCAGTGTACGCTTGATCAGTTTGTTCCCTACCAGCACCAATAGTCGTAAGCGTTAGCAAGTCGCTTTCGGGATTCGGGAGGCGCCCGGCCCCGGCTCGAATCCGACGTTCGATTAACGTTGAGGGCTGGTGTGCCGACAAGCATGGTTGGTTGACTGGTTGATTTGGAGGTAATCGGTCCCGTAGTATTAGGGAAGGATGGGCAAGGAATTCGGCAGTGCCCTTTAATAGGAACCATCTGGGCACTTGCCTGAAGCGATATAGGGAAAGCACGAAAAACTTAAATCAAGATGGCTGGATGCCGATGTGAACCGTCGTCCTCACGAATGCAAGTCCAATGTGGCTAACCACTGCGCCACCTCGCTCAGTCCGGCAAATCTGGATATGGTTTTCGTGCGGATTTCTGCATCCAAGTATGTGAATACGGGGCTGGTACCCACGTTCCGCTTCAGTTAGATGATTCGCTAGCATTTCGGAAACATTCACACACTTTTATATAGGTTAGCACTAGACGCAGAGAGACTGAGTATACAATTTCCGTCCGTGGAAAGCGGGTGGGAAGGGGAGAGAGCTAAGAAAAAAATCTGGAAATTTGTGGTAAGGTCTTATGGGACCAAACAGCGGTGGTTATCGGTCTCTAAGCCTTCACACTACTTAATCTAACTTAAACTAACTAACGCTAAGTACAACACACACACCCATGCCCGAGGGAGGACTCGAATCTCCGACGGGGGGAGACGCGCGGACCGTGACAAGGCGCCCCAGACCTGTCGGCCACCCCGCGCGGCAGAGAGGTAAGGAATTCCGCCACCCTCCACCAACTAATATTACCAAATTCAGATTAACACTAACACTACCAAATTCTGAGTAACATACTGACACAGTGAAGAATTGGGATGAGCCCACGAAAAAGAATTGACTGATTTCCACGCCCGTCCTCATTCGTCTTGGCCTCAGCCTTGTAATCAATGTTGATGAGCGTTTACAGTTTTCCTGTAGGCCTGTGATAGTTACTTCCTTCCGTTTTTATGATACCTTATATTTTTCTTGGATCCATAGGGTTACTGTCTTCCTCTGCTTGAAAACTGGGTGGACTAACAACGCAACCTAGCTGACACTACTTAAACAGGATAGGCACGTCGTTGGCTGTCCTTCAAGCTTCGCCCTTCACCTTCGCTATTTCTGCATACCACTAGCGTGCAGTCTATGTTAGGTGCGAGCTTCATTAAAGGTGCATACCAACCAGCATGAAGGCACGTAACGTCCATGAACATAACTTAGTGGAGGAATACAGAGATGAAAATCCATTGGTATTTTTCTCTCAAATTCCGCGATTCCGTCTAAAGTAATCTGTTGCGATACGAAATATTTATGAAATTTTTTAATAAAGGATGAAAACAACCAACCGGTTGCACAGATTTTATTGCTTTGACGTGGTTTCGATACCGACTAAGGTATCATTAGAATAAGTTATAGTTAACAATAAAAATTTATTTAATTTACACATGAGAATAACAACCATTTCAGAAACCTTGAGTAATACAAGAAGTATTAAAAATAGAACAGATATTGCTTATATAGATTCACATTGCAGGGAGAGAGAGTAAAACCATATGAGCTGAAGTGCTCAAGTCAAATAAATAAAAGTTTTCTTGTAATGTCAACATTAAAAACACAAGCGTAGCTTAGCAGTGCCTGTGTTATTCTGATTACGATGCAAAGTTCTTTTGAACATGCATGCGTCCCCAAAGGAACTGTGCATCGTAATCAAAATAACACACGCACTGCAATATCGTCTTTATCTGCCGATACCGGGCAAGCGACTTTCAATTTTTTTTCCTTATTTGCTTTCGATTCCTCCTCCAGAGGGGGAGGGGGGGGGGGCTGGCATCAGCACAATACGCCGCTCTGCAGCCTACAGAAAAATTAAAAAAAACAGAATCAGGAGGTATGCGACTTTCAAGTAATAGGTCTGACTTGTACGGGAATATACGTAATGGAAGCACGAGTCCAGGTCATAGACGCATGGAAGTTTGCGGCCGGCTCTGAGTCGTGCGTGGATAGCCGCACGGTAAGGTGACAGCTCGCGATAAGCGGCAAATCCGAGTTCGGGCCCCGGTCCGGTACAAATTTTCACTGTCGTCATAGAAAGATAGGTCCCTTATCATTTAGCTACAAAATAGCAGGTCAGCAACTGGAAGCAGTTAATTCCATAAATTATCTGGGAGTACGCATTAGGAGTGATTTAAAATGGAATGATCATATAAAGTTGATCGTCGGTAAAGCAGATGCCAGACTGAGATTCATTGGAAGAATCCTAAGGGAATGCAATCCGACAAAAAAAGGAAGTAGGTTACAGTACGCTTGTTCGGCCACTGCTTGAATACTGCTCAGCAGTGTGGGATCCGCACCAGATAGGGTTGATAGAAGACATAGAGAAGATCCAACGGAGAGCAGCGCGCTTCGTTACAGGATCGTTTAGTAATCGCGAAAGCGTTACGGAGATGATAGATAAACTCCAGTGGAAGACTCTGCAGGAGAGACGCTCAGTAGCTCGGTACGGGCTTTTGTTAAAGTTTCGAGAACATACCTTCACCGAAGAGTCAAGCAGTATTTTGCTCCCTCCTACGTAAATCTCGCGAAGAGACCATGAGGATAAAATCAGAGAGATTAGAGCCCACACAGAAGCATACCGACAATCCTTCTTTCCACGTACAATACGAGACTGGAATAGAAGGGAGAACCGATAGGGGTACTCAGGGTACCCTCCGCTACACACCGTCAGGTGGCTTGCGGAGTATAGATGTAGATGTAGATGTAGATTCCATTCTACACCTGGTGGTAGTCCTTATTCGCAATTGCGAATTCATTTGATAAATCTGAAAGTGTACTCAACCAATACGCCGCTGCGTTGAAACAGCGCAATGCGTGCCATCTGTTGGAAATGCTACAAAATGAAACAGCATTTAATATGCGCCATCTGTCTAGTGCATAAAGCATTAAAGTGCTCGAAATGAACAGAATTAACGTTGTAGGAATAACAGCCATGGAATGCAAGTAGAACAATCAAAAGAGGACGTAAACGATGTTTGAGAACTGTGTATAAAGACCACCAACCAAAGAACGGCAGTGTATCAAAAAGTTGTGGAAAGCGATTTGAAGCGGTTAAAAGACAGGGAATAAACACAGCAACAGACAATTATATACAAAAATACATACCGAAACTGACAAAAAACACAGACATATACCAGAAAGCAGGTGTATATTAGCAACAGTGTAACACCTGTGAAGGCACATACAGAGGGCAAACAGGGAGAACATTTGATGTCAGATACAAAGAACACATGAGAGCCAGGAAATGTGGGACAAACCACTCCACATCTGCAGAACATCTAAGAGAAAATGACCACAAACCAACCACTAGAGAACATGACATGAAAGTAATTAGAATCAACAATAAAAAAACACCTCCTAACCATGCAAGAAAACTACCACATACAGAAAACCAAAACAGAGGGGAAAGTCCTGATGAATGACCAAGTACACGTACCAAGCAATTCATCATTTACACTAATAGATAAAATAATAGAATAACGTTCGTAAAAAGTATTAATATGATAATACTGTCCAATATAATCATAATAGAAACAAACATCTTTCTCTCACTCACCATGAAACCCTCCACAGAATATTGAAACGGAAAGTCAAATCAGCTGTCACCAAAGTTTTCAACCACTCGCTAACAGCTAGTACTGCCGCCCCCCCCCCCAAAAAAAAAAAAAAATTTAAGAAAACTCGCCGGCTCTATTCCCCTCCCCCCCCCCCCTCCTCTCTCACTCATACACACACACGGTATAAACATCATAAATAGAAGTTAGTCTCGAACATATACTTCGTTGGGTTGGCAACAAATAGGTAAACATATTAAAGAAGATGAAACACGTAATGGAATGGAGTCGCAATATTTACGTTGTGAAGAACAGTGCACGACGAAATAGTTGTATAGACTGACAAATAACAATAGTCCACCACAAAAAAGAGTGAGAAACATGGTGAACAGTGTGTGGAAGGTGAGAACACAAAGATGTGAT